>NC_081527.1:26698831-26876331 GCF_030273125.1 Centropristis striata | reverse complement strand
GGTCCTGTACTGCTGGCTATAGCTATTGTTCCTACAGATGTTTTATTCTAAGAGGCTTTGGATTAAATGGTCCATTTGGTAAGTAAATTAATGTCACAAAACACTTTAGCTTGAAGGCTTTTATCGCTCGAACAAGGCAGTCTGGTTTCTCTGCTACCAGTAGTTCTGGAAAAGCAATATTTTCGATAAGCGGTTGTCCTGTTTAAGTAAAAAATAACCCAAAACTCAGTGTGTCCAGCTCCTCAAATGTTAATATTTGCACATTTAGTAGTCTTCTATGATAGTAAACTGAATATTTTTCCGTTTTGGTCAATTGGTTGAACCAAGGAAACATTTGTGCACACGTCAGTGGTTCTGTTAGTGTTAAAGCTTCATTTTAGCCGAAATGTTGTTTTTTATGTTTTTACTGAATGAGTACTGCAGATTTGTGGACTGGAGTGCTTGTGCTGGTTCGCCAAGACAGCAGCAGTTGTGAAAAGAAGGAAAATAACTAGAAGCAGTAATGTTTTCTCCATGCTTTGTGCAGTAGGGATAAACTCCCAGCCTTTCTTCATGCTTGCTTTGCTTTCTGTGATCAGCCTGAGGATCAGGTGTGAGGAGCTCATCAACACACACACCTGAACTCAGGACATGTAATCACAAAGCTTCAGTCGTAGATATTTGCCAGGCTGATGAATATGGATCAATACAACTTCTGTCGCTGCCTCGTCCATCAGGAACATGTTTAAAGTTAATTTGTGGTGTTCGTACAGTTCACAGAGAACTCTGAAGTCAACGTGTCTCACTGTTAAATCAATAATGTCTCATTTTAATAACATCAATACGTGTTATGTAACCAAATCTCTTACAAACACTTTTACATTGTGAATTTGCAAGTAAAATATAGACACATTAAAGCAGCTGAGATCTCTCTGGCGCGAGCAGAGTACTGTTATGATAAATTATCATTATTTATAGACCCATAGAGACATCATAAAGAAATACTTGTTCGTTTGTTCTAGGTTCTACATGTCCTCAACTTTTCAGAGGGTTTAGTTAGCAGTTTTTTTCCACCGCTAGGGTGTTTAGAATGTCAAAGTGATACGCTATATTTAGGAATATACAAAGTTAGCATCATCAAAAGCCAAATAAGTTCCACTCTGCATTTTGGGAAGAAAACGTTTGATGCTGCAGAACAATTAAAATAAGCTTTTGTAGCGTGTTTGTTTAATGTTGGTTGTGATCAAAAACGTTCTTGTTTAGTGTTGAGATGGTTAAATAATGCTGGCGATCTAACTTTTTGTTGGTTTTTTATTAGTCAATGTCCATTGAGAGAAAATTAATTGGCATGTATTTTGATTTTTTGATTATTATTTTTTCAAGCATAAACATTTGGTGGTTTAATTCCTTTAAATGTGAGTTTGATGCTTTCCTTTGTCTTATATTAAACAAACTGAATAGTTTTGGATTCTTTGGAACTGTTGGTTGGATAAAAAGTAAAAAATTCCATTTGAAGATGTCACCTTGAGCTATAGAAAATAACACAGGGCACGTTTTGATACTTTCTCACATTTTATTGAAAAAATATTTAACAAGAAAATGATTTGGCAGGTAAAATAATAATGAAAATAGCCTTGAGCAGCAGCCATGTATGAACATTTTTATTATAAAGTGATAAAAACAAAAAATGACATGTTGCATTTGTGGAAGTTCTGTCTTGCCTTCTTCTAACCATATGCTCTGTTGGCATTTACCCACTAAATTAATCAAACATCAGGGGCATGAAAGGCTACATTCAAATTTTCACAACTTCACATAATCTTTTCAAAGGGGAGTTCCTTATTTTTCCAACCTACACTGTCAAAAAAATCAGTTTGTTTCACGGTAAAAAAACCCCAATAGCTATAGTTGCCAGAACTTTACAGTAATAAATACGGTAGAACTTTTTACGGTAGAATATTACGGTAAAAATATATTGACACTGTTGACTTCACATTCAAGATTGCCATTTTATTCCATTTTTTACCGTATAAATAAAAGTATTTTCTATCAAAAGAAATGCTGTTCTGCCATATAATTGACAAGAAAAAACTGTATAAATGAAAATGCATAAATTAAAGATTTTACCATTAAATATTACAGTATATTTTTGTTAGAGATATGGTGTTTAGTACATTTAACAGTGAGAAAAAGTATTTTTACAAAAAAGAAATGCCAAAATACAGTGGTGGCTTATATATATATATATATATATATATAGATAGATAGATAGATAGATAGATAGATAGATAGATAGATAGATATTACATTAAATACATATTACAATGTATTTTACAGTGGAGGAATGTATTTTTCAAAAAATAAAAATGTAAAAAATACTGTTTTGGCTGATTTATACATTTACGTTGTTTCATTGTAACTGAAACTGAATTCAACTCATTTATCATGTTTACGTTTTTTTACAGTTTTACAGTTTTTCACCGTAAAATCTACAGACATTTTTTTACAGTGTAAACTCAGTTTGATGTGACGGTAAACTGATCACTCAGAATGTAGCGTTTTGCTTTGTGAGAAAGGTTCAGCATGTTCCCTGTTACAGTGTACAACTTTACCTCCAGCAAACAGCCATTAGACTTCATTAGATTTGTGTCACGTCGCTGCGAGCCGGGTCACGCCTGCTCACACAGCTCCTCACTGGGAGACAGACTGAAGCTGGTCCCTGAGGAGGCCGAGCCACCTGAGGCTGCTCGGCTCAACAGGTGATGAGGCTTCAGGTCGGTCGGTAACACCGCTGAATTATTCATTCTTTATAATGAATTCCGGACAGGAAGGGCACATAAGTATTGATTCAGAAATCATCAGTCTTGTCTCTAGTTAGGAGGCTGGCTGGTCCAGGATGTGATGTTTAGGACCATGTAGATACTGAACAGGTGCTTCTGACACGTTTGATCACATTAACTAACATTTATTATAGCACAGGTGATATTTAAAACCTTTATAGTCAACTTTTAAACAAGTACATTTCATTGTGAGAAGCTGCAGAATACTTTATCCTTAAGAATTCCTTTAGATTTTCCTTTAGATAAATTCCACATTCCTTTAGTCATTTGTTTTTTTCTATTTCAGCAAATACACTATTAACATGTCGTTTTTTTTGTATTTATGTCAAGGGAAAAATCAATGTTAATATCAATGAAAAACTTTTTGTTTTAATTTTTTTTCAGCCTAATTCTAATTTTAAGTTTTTATGCAAAAATTCAATTTTGTTCCTTTCATTTTTTAAATTGAATCCACTCTGAGAACATGGGGTATGTGTGAATGTGATAAAATTGAGAAAATGTCCAGCAACATTATCAATATTCATATGTTTATATTTGCATCTACACTTATGCTGCATATTATGATCATACGTCATGTTAATGCTTATATATTTCAACAGATGATACAGATATACATACTACTAAAAACATAACAAAAACAAACAACCCATAAAACATAACTTTAAAAATGTATAGTTATTTCGTTATATAAAATAAGTTTTACACACTTCTTTTCTTACTTTTTGAAAGCTGTTTTAGCACAACTTTTCTTAAACTTTAGCTTAATTAAAGTTGCAATGTCTATTTATTTTGTTCGCTTTGGCACCACCTATGATGATCAGCGATATTTCAGCTGTGTTTTTTAAATTTCACTTCCACGTTTCTGAAGTTTCATGGTCTGTTGTCTTCGCTTTTTTCTTCGTCTGTTTGCCACAGTGAGTGATTACTTGCAGAGAACGGAAAAAAATGCACGCCACTTTAAATACACGTGGGTTAAAGCACGTGTTTGTTGCATTAGCTCCGCCCACCCTCTCTGACGGACCAATCCATCACTGCTGGATGATGAAAACAGTCACAAAATGTGCGCCACTTGTGGTTTTTCCAAGGAATGTCGCCAAATATGCCCAGTTGGTGACACTGAAAATGCAAAGACTTCATCAGTCACAAACTCGATCACCACCTCATTCTGAGTATATTTAAAATAAAAATCTTTGAGATTATTATTATCAAACATAAAGATTTAGTAGTAGAAGCAGCTGAAATTTAGACTGAGCAAGTCTCAATGATTAAAAACCTAAATATGAAAGTTTAAAAATTTCTTGAACTTTCTTTAGCATCTTTTTCATGTAATATCTTCATCATTTGAGCTGAAGAACTTTCTGTAGATAACGGGCTGACGCGACCCAGTTACATCAGCAGCTGCTGATGCTGTAGCGCAGTGAATTGTGGGTATTTTTCCAAGGCTTTGACGGCACCTGTTCGATCACTTAACAGCGCCTAAAAGTCTGACCTGGATGTGTCAAACAACAAGAAAATCTCTTCAACATTTTACAGCAGAAACAAGGCCAGAGGCTTCGCTAGGCTTCACAATAAATCAGGACCGAACGACAAAGTGTTACAGGTTGCTGAGGGGAGAGCAGAAAGGTTCTTTATTATCGCTTCAACAGCTAGAACAGTTTTCAGAATCAACAAGGACGAGATGTCAGAAACATCAGAAACATCAGAGCTGAAAACTCACCTCGTTAATTAATCAGACAGGCTGTATTTTCTGCTCCGACGTGTTTACAATCAGTCCTTTTCCTACAGTCTTTATCTCTCCTGGCTCCCCATTATTCACAACTGTACAGACATTCATGACTCACACAGATTCATGCGTCTATTAAGTTTGAGCTCAGAATACTTTAACATCCTTGGTGTCAGATACACAGAAAGATACTGTGATAAACTGTCATTAGTGTTCAGCCAGTTCAGAGATGAAAAATGACACTGAGAGATAAGAAATCCTCTAAAACAAACAACAAAATCAGTTGTCTGGCATCACCTTCCAATACACTTCAATCAGCAGGTACAACCATAGACTGTATATAAATAATGGACGTAGTCACCGTGACGTCACCCATTGGTTTGTGGCCCGTTGGAATCCTCGAGTTCATCGTTACACTCGTCACCATCTTGTGTCGCCATCTTGTTTCTGATACGGGGAGCAGACCATATCTGGACTGTGGAGGAGGAGAGGGATCTGATCACTGACTACAGCCTCTCTACACCTCAACCTGACTGAGAGAAGCTGCTGCTAATTCATGTTAACATTAACTGGAGCATTAACTGGGATGTTAGTTTTGGCTAGGAAAAGACAAAAACAAAATGTATGTTACTGACCTCAGAAAACTGAGCAGCGACTCCTTGGAGTGTCTGATAGTCCAACCAAACGCTGATCAAGACATTTTTACTGAACAAAACGTTCAAATAAACTGTCATTAAGTGAAAATACAGTGAAAGGATCAAAGTTATGAGACCAAACCGCTAAACGTCCTTTTTTATATCTATATAACGTTATATATAACTTTATTGATACGTTGCCGTGGATACGCATGCTCTGCTTCTCTCCTGATGACGACTCACCTTGTTAATGACCTGTCAATCAAATGTAGCCACGGCCCAAATCATACGATTCTTTATCTTCTATTTTCTTCTAAATGGGGCCATTATTTACACTATTAACATCAAATGGTCTTGAAGAAGATTTAGTCTAAAAGTCTAAAAAAAAATCTGAGGTAATAAATCAAGTGAGAAGTTTTCTCATTTTTCACTGAAATGAATGGACAGATTTTTTTTGGAATTTTCTGTAGAATGCAGCTTAAGGCACTTCCTGGTTTGCCTCCCTGCTCAGACACGGAGGTTGCCGCCTGTCTAAAACATAAATATGAGTCATATTTTGCTGCATGTACAAATACCCTGTATTGTCATCTTTGAGGGGAGACCAGTTTGGAGTTTGCATGTTCTCCCCTTGTTAGTGTGGGTTCTCTCCGGCTCCTCCGGCTTCCTCCCACTGTTTAAAAACATGCAGCTTAGGTTTAATTGGTGACTCTAAACTGCCCGTAGGAGTGAATGAGAGTGTGAATGGTGGTTTGTCCCTGGTGATAGTTCTGAGACCTGTTCAGGGTGTTCAGATAAACAGTTAAGGTAAATGAATGAATAAACAAACTAAAAGACAATTGAGAGACAATTCATAGTACATAGTTTCAGTCCAGAACAGCCTCATTCATCTTCTCTTTAGAGTCTGTTATTGCTGTTATAGCACAGCTATTTAACAGAGTTCCAATGTAATCAATATGGGAACTGCAGAGAAATATTGTGCTTTTGTCCTAAATTATATTCTTGCTGCATTGTTTTCTTATTTTCACAGTGCATTTTTATAGCCCAGTCACCTGCAAATTATTATTATTACATTATTACAATCATATTTTCAGTTTTTTGTACATCATTTATCTGTTATGAAAATTAATGACATATTTTCAAAGTATTCAATCCAAAGCTCTGCTTTTTCCTTCTAAATAGAAACATTGGAAATGTATTTTGATAGAAACAATAACTGCTCAAACTACTGTCGACTTTCAGGCTCATTTGAAAAGTAGTTTTGGTTCAGAAATGGGAGGCGAAGACCATTTGTGGCGAGTGACTTCCCATCCAGACAAACTTGTGCCAGCTCTGCAGACATGGAGGTCATGTGAGCGTCTGAGGCGTGGAGGATTCTGCACAGTGAAATGCCACAGAATCCACAGAGATGGACGTAATCCTTTTCACTTCTCTGTTTTGTTTTGTCTGCCGTTTGGTTTCCTCTGCAGCCAACAAAGCGTTCGAAGCGATTTTGTATTCAGTAATAAACGCCTCAGTAAAAGGGCGTTCTCAAAGCGCCTCGCTGGCTTTCATCTCTGCTGAGTGCGTCCTCTGACTCGTAAGCAGCAGCTGAACACACAGCGGCTCTCTGTGGTCGCACTGCGCTGATCAATAACCATCTCCAGCCCAGGAGTTTTCTCAAGCTCCATCAATCTGAGGATTGATCCCCTAAACACCAATGAATGTGTGTGTGTGTGTGTGTGTGTGTGTTTATTTATGCCTGTGGATGTGTTTAGCATTAGCTTGAATGCATATGGCTGTGTGTGTTTGTGTGTGTGTGTGTGTGTGTGTGTGTGTGTGTGTGTGTGTGTTTAGCCTGAGGCCAGAATAAGCAGTGGGCAGTCTTTGTGTACTCTAGGTAATTAGACTGCTCTCCTGAACAAAGTGATGACTTTGTTTAGATCATTTCCTGCTTCAGTAGAAAACTCAAAACAAGTGAACAGACCCACTGCTCAAAAAATAAAGCATTTCTTAACCAATTAATATTATTTTTCCATCTTTTGTGCCAAATTTAGTGTTAAAATCAAGCAAAATAAGATTCAGATAATGACCCAAAGTTAAAATATCAATATGAAACTAACTTGTTTGTACAATAATTCCTCTATATTGCATGGATTGCATCAAATATATTTTAGGACATGGTTTCTCTTTTAACTTGGTGACGCCCTGCCTTTTCCTTTTGCGCTCATCCGCTCAAAATGTCATTAGTTTGGTTTTTAACCAAATATTTCAGTGCAAATCAAAAGCCATGTGTCAACAACATCCAGAATAGTCGCCTTCTTCTCTGGGCCGAGCTCATCTGAGATGGACTGACACAAAGTGGTCTGATGAGTCTACATTTCAAATAGTTTTGGAAAATTCCTGGACATGGTGTCCTCTGGGTTGAAGGGGAAAAGGACCGTTACCGTTAGTTACCGGCGATAAGTGGTGTGTTAGTTCCCATGGCATCATGGATAACTGTCACATCTGGGAAGGCAGCATTAATGCTGAAAGATACAAACTGGTTTTGTAGTAACATGCTGCCATCCAGTGACGTCTTTTCCAGGAATGTCCTACTTATTTCAGCAAGATGATGCAAAGAAACATTCTGCACGTCTTGCGATAACATGTCTGCAGTCCAGACCTGTCCACCATTGAAAATATGTGGCACATTATGATACAAAACTTGTTTTATTGCAATGTTTTTACTTTTCTCGGCCGGAGTTGCCCTTCCAAACCTGCAGCACACAACAGAAGATGTGTCTGCCTGTGTCATACGTGTTTTCACTGAGTGGTGATACTTCAATGCAGGTGAGGGTTGGCGCTTGGTAGAGCGTGCAGGAGGCAAGACATGATGGAAAAAGTACAATCTATCTGAAGATTTTGGTGCTGGCTCTTGCAGAAAGATGTTTCAAAATCTCATTTTCTCCAATTCAATATTCTTGTCAGCGTCTTTGCATTAATGACCTTCAAGATTCAATACTTTAATTGCCATACAACAGAAGTTGTTGGGGATTTGCTGCAGTGTGCTCTACAGTGCAACAGACAAGACAAACACCACAAAAATAGGAAGCCACAGACATAGACATAGACATAAGACATAGTACATACTTGATTCACTCATTCATTCATGGCTCGTCCCCACATAGGCAAGAGTCTAACGTGGCAAGTGACTTTAAGTTCACCCAAAGTGCAGGTTTTAAGTTCACTTCCAAAAGTCACCCTGAGATGTTTGTCTTCTTCTGGTTTTGCATCAGTCACATCATAGAAAGATCATCAATGTCATCACTCTAACTGATTTGGACATTTGTCATGTTTAGTTCCTCCAGGTAACGCTAAGACAACTTCAGGGCTGCAGTGCATGTTTTAAACAGGAATTGTATTACTTGTATTCACTGCAAGATATAAAAAATGATGTTCAGTGAATATTTGTCACATGACCGTTCGTTCGTAGAGAGGTAGCATCTTTTCATTGCAACAGAAAAGTAGGGCTTCATGGAAACAGTCTTTGTGCAGCTTCAAACATTGATTGTGCTGCTGTTTCCTGAGCTGCACAGAGATGATTGGAGCTCCACGCAGCTGGAAGCCAGTGTCGACTGCAAGTGTTTACTGTTGGACAGAAATAGCTGTAGCCGCCGGTGCTGCTGCTAGCTTCCACACAGGGGACCAGTCCTGACTTCCACTCACGGTACACTTTGTGCCTGCTGCTGTATCCTCAAATTCACCAGCAGCTTTGCGTTCCAGCTCAGGCTGGAATAAAAGAGCAGAATATGTGGTGGGAATGATGGAAGAGAATACTTTTGCATCATCTTCAGCTTGCCAGGGTTTCTGCGTTTTAAAATAGCACACTGCTGTGGGAAAATCATACAACACAATGTGAATCTCGCCTCCGAAGAACTTCGTCATGGAATCAGCGAGTTGAATATCTGAATATATAGACAACCTCCGCTGACTGTGAGCTCCCAACTCCCAGCATCCTCTGTTCCCTGCTGTTTCTTCCACCTCAGTGCAGAAAGCCGGCATGGAGGTTTTTTTTGTGCGAGTGTGTGTGTGCGTGTCTGTGTGTGTGATTGGGCCAAATTTTCTGCTCCAGTTTTCCAGCCTGTCCGCTCAGCCCCCTGCACTCTCCTGCTGCAGTTTGGTGAAACAGACTCGTCTTAAATCAGCCAGCTGGATGGCAGCAGGAGGAAGTGTTCAAGCCTGTGTTATAAATTATAGCGTTACATTTATGTTGGAAGCACACACAGCGGATACGCTACTGCTGACGACTTCACTGTGTTCCTTCACTTACCTCTGGACTTAGATGGTTTCATTTATTTAAAATGATATGTACTTGTGCAGCAATTTCACCTTACAGAAAACAGTTTCAACAATCAAGGGTTCAGCTGGGAGTTTTGTATTAGAACAGTTGTTGCAGAGACTGTGTGCTTCCTCCTGAAGTCTGGCTGTTGCATTTATATAGACCAAATAATAAAACAACCTCTGCAAACATACTATACTATTTTACAACACACCTAAAAAAAGACAGATTTGTTAACTGAAAAGACAATTTGCGGTTTAGAAAAAACAATGGAAAAAAACGTAAAAAGTCTGGCACAAAAGCCTCTCATCAAATAACAGTAAACAACCGTAAGTTATTTTACAGATAATATTTAAAAAATACTGATAATATACAGTGCATATCTGTATAATAACCAATGTTTTTTGGCAACTTTTGCTGCAGCCTTTTTTACCATTTTTTGTATGATTTTTTTCCCACATACATTTTTTGTAGGTTTACTATGAAAAAAACAACTTAATTTTACATTTAGCAATATGATGTGTATTTGTATTTCCACTAAATTCCCTGTAGTTTAACATTAAAAAGCATTAATCAACTGAGTAATACTGTTAAGAATATAACATGTCCGATTTCATTAATTTTACCTTTTATGGTAAATATTTGTAAAAGGTAATTTACCTTACTTATGCCATTTGCTCTAAAAACAACAAGAAGAAAAACCTGCAAAAGAATACAGTACATTTCTGGAAAAGACTGTGTTGCTTCCTTAAAGAAAAATGCTGAGTGGATGTTTGTCAAGATATACTTACAAGATACAACATGTGAGCAAGGCTAACTATTTCCCCTCTACTTTTAACCTTTATGCTAAGCTAGGCTAAGCACATCCTGTGTGTCCATCCATCTCTTAATACACAGTCAACAGATGGATGTCAGTCTTTGGGATGTCAGTCTTTGCATCAACTGCTCCTATGACTTCTTCTTCTTCCTACTGAAATTTCACAGGTGATTTTTTGTGAAATTTGATTATGTTATCCATAATCAAATCACTGCAGCTAATTTGTGATAATAAGCAATAAATTAGTCTCGGTGTAACAAGGATGTGCAGAGTAATAACATCAGAGCGTGATTAGTAATTGCAGGGTCGGCTGTAGAACAAATTAGCCAAGGGGCGAAACAGGTTTATAGGTTTTCACTGATGTGTGATTATAACACAGATAGACCACCAATATTCTGTTTACAGCACGTTAACTTTCAAGTGTTTTTTTGTACTTTTTGTTCAGGTATTATGCATAATTAAGCATGCATATAAACACATATTTATGTTACCGAACATCCTTGTGAAAATATGCACTTTTATTAGATTTGCTGTAGGTTTGCATGCTTTAAAACCTGAAAAACATCTATTGAGGCTTTAGAGATGTGTTACTAATCTGACAGCTGCTGTGTCATGGAGGTGAGGTGGAGCACTGACTGACTGAGCAGTGATGGAGGATAAATCTGCACCAGCCAGGCTGCAGAGAGCTGTGTTGTGTGTGCAGATCAGTTCAGTAACACTCTGATAATGTAGAATGTTTTTAAAATGGAGGTCAGTGTGACACAGGAGGTGAAACTGTGCTGCCGCCCCGGGCTCCGTTCAGAAAGGGAAACTATCTCTTCCATGGAAACTGTGTTTCCACCTAAATGTCAACAGTGCTGCTAATGCCAAGTGATGCATTCCTGATTTTTTTTGTCATTCCAGCCAAGTTTATTTTTTGGCCTGAATCACAAACAGTATCTCAGTGAGTTCACAGTCCCTGACTGACCCAAGTCCTCTAAGCCTCAAACCGGATGCATTTTCACACAGAAAAATAATTAAGGTAACCAAATTGCATCCCTAAAAACAATCAGAGAACATTCACTCTGCTCATTGGTAAGATGTCTGAAATAAAATGCAAGAAGAAGGTCCTGAAGAAGGTTCTATCTGCCAAAATATCCAAAAGGAAATATACTTTAGCCCAGATAAACCTCAATTCATTCTCCCACTAGCTGCAAGCAACTGTTGATTTTGGTCGTCCACATCTCAGAAGGCAAAGTGCGCCTGGCTACATGCAATGCTTAACTCCTACAGCAAACAAACCAGCTTGTGTGTAGTAAGAGCACAAATCTATTCTCCTGCAGGAAGAAATTAATGAGCAAATGGGGCGATGACATCTTCAGCCAGCTAACTGTTGCAGCATTCAGACCAGAATAACTTTTTATGGTTTAAGAACTTAGTTCTAAGTAAATTAAATAAATAAAAAAATAATGAGTGCATGTGGTGATGACATCATCAACTAGCTGATTAATGCAGGATGTGTTGTAATAGGCGTTTTCAGACCTGAGGGACTTCAACATAGTTCAAAGTAGCCCCCTTTATACTGTGTCCACACAGCAGAGAGTTCTAGAAGCGATTCTTAGGACGTCATGTTAAGGGACTTTTGTAGCTCCTGCTTCAGAGTACGTTCTCTCCCGGCACAAGAGGGAACCTGGTCTCACAGGAATCCGTGAAATAGCCACGGATTCGCTTAACTCAAAATCCGTGGAATAGCCACAGAATAACTCAAATTTCTGTGAAACTGACACGGATTTCGCTACAATGCAAGTTAATGACAGTCATATCCCGTGGCTATTGGTTTGTTCCAAGTCACGTGACTTTCAAGGTTTCGGCGGTCAGAACAAAAAACATGGTGGAGAGTTCTCTCATTCTTAGTGAAAAAATCAATATTTTGACTTAGTTTCTGCATAAAAATGGATTTTGATCACATTTCTAGCGAGAAATATATGTTTTATTTTCTAAATTTTCACTCAGTGAATGTACATAATCACTTTGTATGTTGGAATAGCCACGGGATATGACTGTCATTAACTTGCAAATTTGAGTGATTCCGTGGCTATTCCATGGATTTTGAGTAAAGCAAATCCGTGGCTATTTTACGGATTCCTGTGAGACCATGTTGCAAGAGGAGCCGTGAGTGGTGTAAGGGTGGTTGACTGGTCGAACACTAGCATTTAAAAAATCCTGTCAGCCATGTGAACAATAGACAGCACAAAACACAAGCAACAGCTCCAAATTAACTATTGCTATTTCTGAGGATATATGCAACAGGAGAATTTCAACATGATTGTGACTTGTTAATAGGGCCGGGACTCGATTAAAAAAATGAATCTAATTAATTAGAGGCCTTGTAATTAATTAATCGAGATTAATCGCATTTTAATCGCATAAAAATATTTGACATGAGAACAGTGAGAAGTAATTTTTTCAGATGGATTTTTAGTATACCATTGAATAATGACTGAATACATAAGCTTAAGCAACAAAAATATTGTTTATTTTTGTTCAAGTCCAACAGACCAGTGCAATTTTTGCCATTAAGTGTAGCAATACCATATTTAGAAATATAGTACATTTCAGAAATTCAGGTAGCCTATAGGTAGGTAGACCTTCTGTAAACTATAATACTTTGGTTTTTGAAGTAAAACACAATACTTTCAAGTTCATTCAGAACATTGGAAACCCTTACTATTAGAATACATCTCTAACTGTTTCAGTTATGAAAACTGATGGAAACAGCTGGAGACGTCGGGAGAAGGGAAAGTAAATCCAAACACTTCCTTCCTGAAGAAACGGCGATCGTTGTCTTCCTTCTGCAGGTAGAAGTAACTTGCTCCCACAAGTTACTTGGATCCAACTGTGTTTAATAACGCAGTAATAGCTATTTGAGGTAATAGTAACAGACTTGGCTCGTCCCGCAAGTTAAGAAAACTGTTATCTATTAAAATGGTCGCCGGCCGTGGATCTTCTTTAAACAACTGGAGGTCGTACTGAAGGGGACGAATTCTGTGCCGCTGTTGCTTTTAAAGCCACAATGACATCACCAGATCTCTCTGGTCTCGACCAATGGGGCTTGAGTTAGAATCTCTGTGCTCAGGTGACCCACATGGTCTGAGCACGGGACCCGCATTGTTTCAGGCTTTCTTTCAAACATGTAGGCCCAAAAGTCAGGTCTCAAAACTTCCATGTAGGCCTGGCCTTTGTTTGTAAGCCCATAGTGAACCCCAACAATATGTAGTTCTTAGGGGAAGTAACAGGAACTATTTTGTGGACCTAACATAAACAGAATATGTGCAGCTGTTTGGTGTCCTGACTTGGAACTACACTCACATCACTCTACACCACGACAGATCAGACTGTGATGAGTCTTCTCAAGGATGTCAGGAAAAAGAGATGCTTGCTGTTTCTTCTTTGTGCTAAGTAGTGGTGGTTGTCATCTCTGGCCATGACCGCTAGATTGTTTTTGTTATTTCTTCTGCACACGGCAAAATAGCTTCTAATGCTATTTCCCAGTAGTGAACGCTTATTTCATGCAAATGTAGTAAAATAGCTCTTCGTTGCATGATCTTCATCTGGTTCCTCCAAGCTGTAGTTGGGCTCCTGCAGCTCCGCCTGCTCCCTGATGTCCGGTTGATTTTCCGACGGACATGGAAGGGGAGTGAGCGTGTGCGGGCGGGACGGGGAGTCGGCCAGTGACAGCTTTAACCTTTAACGTGTCATGCTGGATGGCAGGGACACAGAACCTGCTTGGCCGGGCTCACCGCTGCTCTGAGGCCAGGGATTTACTGAGACCCCCGGACCTCCTGGAGACCTCCATCTGCCTGAGCAGAGGAACAGGAGAGAGGCATACAACGGACCTGCACAGAATCACAAATCATTCTGACGCAGAGGAACACAATATCTGGGAATTAACTACACATACTTCTTTAATGTTGACAGGACTCGAATATATCATCTCACAGCATGTGCAAGAAAAAATAAAAATGGTATACATTCAGCTTTAACTTTGTAGACTTCAATAAAATTAAGAATAATTAAAAAATTAAAAATTAATTCAGTTTTTAGAATTTAACATAGAATCTATTGCTAAATGTTTTTTTTAAATCGTTAAGCTTTGACTTTTGTGTTTCTGTGTTGCAAAACTTGATCTTGAGAAAAATATTTGAAGCTGCATTAACCTTTTCGGTAACACTTTACAATAACCATCATTTATAAATGGTAAACAGATAGTTTATTAAAGTTTAATCATGATTTATAAACCGTATATAGGCCATTTAGAATCGTAAATAGATAATTTAGTGATGTTGAACTATCATTTATAAATGTCAAATAGATGGTATATTAACGTAAGTTGATAGTTACTTTACCATTAACAAACAATTAAATTATAATGATAAGTTTATTAATAGTTTTGCACTCATTATAAAATTTTTAATGCCATAATGATTCATATACCTTTTCGAAATTGGTTGAAAACATTTAAAGATTAAATATGTACAGCACTTTGTAAATGGTTAATAATTGGTTTATAAACCATCTATAAACATTACTTAGTTAGTACTTACTTGGTTATTGTAAAGTGTTACCACCTTTTCTTGTGGGATTTAGCAGAAGTATATTTAATTTTTCACCATTTGAAGTGTTTTGTGCAAACAAATGAGCATTTATTTGGAGTTGACTGCTTCAGGAGATGAATGATAAAGTAAAATATTTTACTCTTTCGCTGCTAAAAGCTGCACTTTGTTCACCAGCTAATCCAGTCTGTCTGCTGTTTGGTGCTGAGCAGGTAATGTGTGCACTGGCTTTATCAGAGCTTATCTGTTGAACAGAACAGCTGCTTTTGGAAATGACCGATGAGACACTGAGACTGATCCAAAACAGGAAGATACAGGCCTTAAAACCAAAACAAAGGTGCTAAATGGTGGTCTAGCAGACTGATTGGTGAGCCACAGCTCAACGTGGAGACCTTGTACACAAAACAATTACAGCGCATTACTGGTTCAATTTTAAATGACGGTTCCCATCCATTGCGCACAGAGTTTCAGCTTCTTCCCTCTGGGCATAAGTTTACAATCCCTAGGTGTAGAACAAAAAGACACAAAAACAGTTTTGTCCCTGCAGCCATTACACTGAGGAACAAGCCATAGCTATACTTTGCACAGGTGTTTATTTATTGTTGCTTTTATGTATGTATTTACTATTTCTACATATACATTTTAACCTTTGTCTAAGTTTTTAACAACCTAAACAAGTTTTATTTTATTTTGCTGTTTTATTTAGTTTTTATTTTTATTTTTATTTTTTCTATTTTTTCTTGCTATTCGTATTTTAGTTCACATCAATATCTAAGTATAGTCTGGACCTGTAAGAACTTTTAATAATTTTAATAATAGAATCGAATTTACCTCTGGGTACAAGTAAAGTAACTTGAACGAAAAATGCTCCGTAGAGCTGAAGGGACCTGCTGAGCAAGGTTATTATAGTAAACGAAAACTAACGAAATAACAAAAAATAGAATTGAAAAAACATTTTCGTTAACTGAAATAAAAATAAAAAATTGAGTTTTTTAAAAAACGATAACTAACTGAAACTGTATTTTGTGGTAACAAAATTAACTAAAACTAACTAAAATTATAGTGAAAATGTCTTTAGTTTTCGTTTTTGTCAACTTTTTTTTCATACGTAAACCTTTTTGGTTGATATGAAATCTATTTCATCTATCTGGTTTTATGACTTAATAAACTTATTGGCGCTGAGATGGATCAGACAAAGGAAATAAAGGAAACATTTATTTTGACTTTTTTTAATCTGGCACCCAACAAATACCCCATTACAAAAAAACTAAAACTAACACTAAAACTAATAAAAACTAAACTAAAACTAAGCATTTTCCCCCCAAAATAAAAACTAATAAAAACTAGCAACAAGAATCAAACTAGCACAGTCTGACCCATTGTTATCAGCCAAATATTCATTACTGCAGCTTTAATCATTTATAGTATAATTAGAAAGAAGAAAGAAGAGGCTCCAGCTGAGAGAAAAAGATAGTGAAGATGCATCCTCAGACTGAAACAGAAAGAGAAAAACAATCCCAGGAGAGAAAGATGATTTTAGACATGCCAAAGAAAATAGGATAAGAGACAGAGAGGCTGCAGAGCGGAGAGGAGGAGAAGCAATTCAGAGGGCTGAAATTACACACTGAGGACAGAAAAACACTGCAGGTGAAGCAGACGAGAGCAAAGATATGGAGAGGAGGGGAGGCCGGCGTGATGATGGAGGGAGCATTGCAGAGAGAAGAAAGTGCGAGGCGGGTAGACGGGGAAAAGAAAGCAGAGGCGAGTGGTGGCGTGGACGTATGGGCGTGACTGATGATGAGCTCGGCCCTCTGCTCCAACAGGGAATTCTGCTCATCTTAAACCACTTTGCCACTTTTTTCCACTCGCCAGACACAAATCTGATTGTCGATTAATAATGTTGTATAAATACTTCTTGGCTGAGCGCCGCTGTTGAGTGATCAATCATGTGTTTTGTTAGCTCAGCAGCTTGCCGGGCTGAGCGATTGGAGAATCAGTGGTTAGGGAGGCAACTGCTGAACACGGTGGAAAAAAACAGGAGAAAAAGTGCAGGTGGTGTTAATCTAGTGCGTGTGCACTCTCAGGAAAAATAAATGGACCTTAGAAAGATGCACTGAGTTTCCACTAAGGTCTGTAGAGATTGATTAAAAAATACAGGGCAAGGGCAGAATCCTGAAAGGAGTTCAGTGTGTAAAATTTACTACCTCATCAAGAAACTCCTTCAATCAGTTGTGTGTTCCAGAAGAAATCATATAGCTTTTTCATCTATCGTTAAGTTTTGGTTAAGTTTGGGAAACTAACTGCATGGTTAAGGTTGTTTGGAGCTAAAAAAAAAATGCTAACATTACCTATTGGTTGGAAATATTACGTGAAAATATTAACCCTGAAGTGTGTAAAATTTACTACCTCATCAAGAAACTCTTTAAATCACAAAAAAGTTGTTTGTCAGTGTCTTCCAGAAGAAATCATATAGCTTTTTCATCTATCGTTAAGTTTTGGTTAAGTTTGGGAAACTAACTGCATGGTTAAGGTTGTTTAGAGCTAAAAAAAAAAACGCCAACATTACCTGTTGGTTGGAGATATTACGTAAAAATATTAACCCTGAAAATACGTGTTTTTTGTAGGGCCAGAAATGAACACCAGCAATTAAAAAGTTTTCTTTAAGAAATTGCCAAAGATACACTGTTCATCATAGAAAGAAACTGCATTATCATCTGAATTTGAACTTTCTGTTACAAATGATTCCGTTATAAAAAGTGACCAAAACAAAGCTGAAAATGTTGATATTTCTGTCAGAATCACTTTCACATGTGTCAATTAAAACGTGTCCAAAAACAAAGCGTTTGCACTAACCAGATCCAATATGATCCAATATACAATATGTGGAGAAAACTGTTTTTTCAACATTCAGGACACTCGAGAGCACTTGGAAATGTGTTTATATATAAATTTAATTTTATTCCAATTTAAGTTTTTATTTTATTTCTGCCATTCTAACTGCACAAAGACATGTTTGAGTTGTTCCCACATTAGCCTTGATTGTTCTCATTCCATAGAGCTGCAGGACTTATGGATTTATATAGATTTTATATATTGCAGTGAAAAACATGGACACAGAGAGTAAATGTAAAAATAGCAAAAAATTTAAAAAAACTTTGTAACTGCTCGTTGGGGCTCAGAGGGTTAACTAATAGTTCAAACAGAAGAATAAGAGATTTCAAAAATAGCAGATCAACCTTGGTTGGTGAACAAAAAGTGATTTCACAGTGATTGAGATCAGGGATTTACATGGATAGAATATTAGCTTTTTAAAGCTGTATCATCACTACTGGGCTTATTTTAAAGCCCTTTAAATACAGTTTTCACCTAATTTTCAGTCACTTTGGGTAGTTACCACTGATACCATTGTCCACATGAAGTGATGCTGGAAGTTCACAGCAGGCAGATCAGACTTCCTTTTGTGCCTCCCTGACTGCAGTTTGCAGGTTAAATTAAGTCTTTTGTGCGACCCAGAACATTTTCTCCAGGTTGTCTGGGCCCTGCCCCAGCTCTTCAAACACTAAAACCACACGCCCAGCAGCGAGAAAGCGTGCCTTTGGTTGAAAGTGGCCATTGTCTGCTCAGATGATTGTGAGTCATTGTACTGGCAGCACAAGCCGGGAGTCAAATGATGTGATGTAGCGGAGAGACCTCCATTGTGGCTCGTATAAAGCTGCGGCAGGAGCGGCGGCCCTGGCAGATACCGAACGCTGGATGTTTCAGGGGAGTTTTGCATGAATAGTGGAGTAATTCAGTCAGTGGCGACGAGCTGATTAGCATTTTGAGTGGATTCACCGCCGGCTCTGTCCCATTCACACAGGGCCGATCTGTGAGTGGCCAGCAGAAGCTCTCAGTGGTCGGGTTTGTTTGGGAGGAAAAGGTCACGTCTGCTTTCAGAGTCACAGATTTCACATTCACAGACGGACAAATAGATGATTATGGTGACAACAGACATACAAATGAGGAAGAATCTCAAGGTGTTATGAGGTTAGTCCGTCAGAAATAAGTAATTTTTGTGTGCTGATTTTTTTCATTTACACCATTTTCACTTGTTTAACGTTGTTTTAGCCAATCACAATGGCATTTTTAAACAGATTTTTTTTATGGCAAAACTATTTTTTGGGCCATGTTTTAAATATTTTTACTCTGTGCTGCACAATTACAAGGTGCCGTGCATACTAGGGAATTCATTTTTTTAGCATGTTAACCCTGAGATTGGAAAAAAAGGAATTATTCAAGTTCAAGTGCTCACACCTTTGGAATTCATTTTTGGTGGGAAAAACACATAAGTGACAGGAAGAAAACCATGAAGGATGTGTTATATGTGGGAAGAAGGCAAGACAAGGCAGGTGCTTTATAGATTACATAATTGGACTGAAATAATTTTGACTAGAAGTAACAACACCCTGCCTCCTTTTGTGTTTGTTTACTCTGAGAATGGAAAAAACAAATTCCAGCTCTTTTTATCGCTCATATCTTTAGAACATATTTTAAACATAGGACCCGTGAAGAATGACACTGTAATGAAAACTCAAACATGCAAAAGCAAAAAAACATTTATTGATATGTAAATTACATTTTTTACTTCCCAAAATTTCACATTTGAGAAACTGAGCAAGTTATCTGGACAAAACAAAAAGACAGGATAGATTCTTTACAAGTAACATAATTTAAACTTAAATGGGAAAAGACAAAAAGAACCATTTAGAATTGCATAACAACAAAATGAAACAAAAAAGCTCTTTAAAAAAATCAACCCAGCCTCGTAAAAATGACACACAACCGGCCTAAAATCTCAATTACATTTAGAGGAAAATTTATTTTCTCCCAGATTACAGTTTTAAACACATGGTTAATGTTGTGAATTAAACATTACTTGGTAAGGTTTAGGATAAGAGCATTGTTAGAGTAAATATGTTTGTAAGTTAACTTAAAGTCCTGTGTTTATTTGACTGATCCACCCACCCCGACCTCTTCCTACAGGATTTGTTAACATTTTGAGCAATTTTGGAACATTATCACTATTGTCCCATGAACCTCTGCATGTGTAGGTGAATGAATGAAAGATTTTGAAATTTTCTGTCACTTTGAGTGTTTAGATGTGGCTTTTGATCAATGACTGGATTTTTTTTTAAATGACAACATGAGCTCTGAGTTGGCTCTTTGTGTTCTTTGAGTGAATCTAAGATTATTGACTTTTTAGGCAGAGTAAATGAATGTCAACACAGTTTAATGGTTGCAGATCTTTCATTTAATTTCATTTGTTCTGTTTTGGGGTCTTTTTCTACAGTGATTGCAGCAGTAAGAGGCGGAATTGAAAACAAACAGCACATTTTCCTAATGAGCGAAGTGGACTGCCAAGTTGTCTTTGGCAAATTTTAATTATCAACATACAGACTTCATATTTCAAACAACAAATTGTGCCGTTCTATCGAGTCTGTGCTCCTAATAAGGCTGATTTGTTGTGGTGCTGAAGTCCTCTCCCCCATCGAGCAGACAGATGGTGATAGCCATGAAAAAATGCTTCAACTGAAAAAGTGAGCCAGGAATCTGCAGGTGTGTGTGTGTGGGTGTGTGGGTGTGTTGAGCCTGCCTCCACACAATGCTCTCTACCTGCACAGTGACTGTTTAAATCACATGGAGCTGTAGATTCAGTTTACTAATAAAACATGTTCTTTGCTGATGATACGCTGTTTTACATGCTGCACACTTTCTTCAAGCTACTAGCTTGGTCATGTTTTTTTAAAATACTTAGGTATTTTAGTCAGCCAACTCATGTAATGGGATTAATTTTAATGGATCATCTCACCCTAATTACATAGAAAAGCATAGATTTGTCTATTACCCACAGTTGAATAAATTGAGCAAAATATTTGATTTTGAAAACAGATGTTTATGTTGAATCATTTCATGCCCAGAAGCAAGAATCAATTCATCTTCATTTCAATGTGTTGGGGCATTGGAATACTGTTTAAATAAAAAGGAACGCATCAAATTTGGAATAATATGGTGGTATAAATATTAACAAGTAAAACAAAACTTTTCCAGTTTGATCAGATTTATTGTCTTTATACTGTTTTTCAGTTGAATACAAATGCAAATCATAGCATTCTCTCTTTATTGAGTTTTTCATAGCCTCCCTAGTTTTTTGGAATTGTTGCAGATAAGGCAGATATGCAAATAATGTGTTTGGCATCAAAGCTCTGACATTGTTACTTTCCACTTGACTTTACAAACCACCAGGAGAGAGGAGATTGGGGAGTGATGATCAAGACTTCACCCCAAATATCACATTCTACAGGGACACAAAATATTATGTTGCACAGTTTTAAAAAAACAAACATTTACATGTAAAGTTACATGTATTAAAAAAAAAAATAGTACTATCTCTGTAACATGTGAAGCCCTTTACATTAAAAGCTGTTTAACAGGAGAGTTGTCTCAGAAACAGATATTTTAATTTCCTCTTGCTCTCGGCGTATCAGCTGTGGAAGCACTATTTTTGCATTTTTAATGAGAAGTTCTTGATCTGAGAAAATGAGACTCTGTAGTCCAGGATGATGGAATATACATGATGAGGTTTGTCTCTTGCATTTCTGCTGCAAAGGCTGCAACATTCTTCTCAAGATGAACATAACAGATTCCAACTATTGTTACTGTTCTTGTTCAGCTTTTGTCTCTGTAGCATTTGAACTCTCAGCACAGTTTCCTTTGCTCATGTTTAAATCAGCGCTGGCTGCTCTGAGAGAGGAAAGCAACCCGCTGAGAGGCTCTCTGAGGAGCATGTGTTTCAGCTGGAGATAATTAATCAAAAATGCAATATGGGAGCTGTTGTTCCATAAATGCGTGGCTACTGCATATCATTTCTACAAGCATTTTCTTCTTCTTTTTCTTATGAAAACTTGTGCAGAGATGTCAGATTAGGCACTTGATGTCTTGTACAAAGGAGTCTGTGCACTCAGAGGCTGCTGGTGCAATAAATCGATTCATTTTTACTACAAAGACAGGCTGCTCTTCATCAAAACCGGTTTCTAAAGAGGAGCTATGCTTAAAGTATCATTCACTCAGACATTTGTGGTGATTTTTTCTTTTATTTCCATCTGGACCTGTCGATGTGCTTGAGACTTAATTTGTTGTGGTTTGTGTTCACATTCGGCCCGATGTTTGGTTCGTTTTATAGAATGTGCTTCTTCTCAATGAATGAATTCACTTTCCTATAATACTAAAATGTATCTACTTTTCCCTTTTGTTTCAGAAGCCAGAGATCCAAAATGGGAGGCAAGCTCAGCAAAAAGAAGAAGGGATACAACGTAAATGATGACAAGGCCAAAGACAAGGATGCCAAAGCAGAGGGGGCCTCTGCCGAGGAGAGCGAAGCACCGAAAGACAACAAAGACGAGGCGCCTGCTGCCACCGACACCAAGGAGGTAGCGAATGACACGGCGGCCAAGGAGGCGCCGGCAGCCGACGCTGCAGCGCCTAAAGAGGAGGAAAAGAATGCAACTCCCGCCGCAAAGGAACCCGAGAAACCTGCCGCCAACGCTGAGCCGAAAACAGAGGTAGCTAAGAGCGCTGAGCCCGCCAAGGCCGAAGAGAAACCAGCTCCCCCCGCCCCGGCCAAAGAGTCGGCCCCTGCCGCCAAGGAGCCCGAGGCCAAGGCCGCAGCACCTGCCCCGGCAGCCGAGAGTAAAGATGAGGCCGACGCCAAAAAGACTGAGGCCCCCGCGGCACCAGCAGCCAAAGCCGAGGCGGTCCCCGCTGCCTCCCCTGACCCCAAGCCCACAGAGGCAGCGGCCCCCGCGCCAGCAAAAGAGGCCGCTGCCGCAGCCCCTAGTTCAACACCAGCCGCCGAGCCTCCCGCCAAGGAGGCGAACGCCACAGAGGCACCAAGCAAGGATCAAACCGTAGCAGTTCAAGATTAATGGACAGCTTCTTTTCGGAAATGAAAAAAAAGAAAGTACCTAACTCAACGACGATGAAGATTAAAAAAAATGAAAATGAAATTAACTAGCCCACCCATATTATGATAATAACAATAGTAATAATAATTGTAATGATAATGATTTGTTGATTGAGGAGGACTGGAGCAACCACCTGGAGAAGTTTCCCACCGCTGCAGATGATTATTGCTATTATTATTGTTATATTTTATTCTATTTTTTTCTGCTGTAGTATTTGAACTTTGATACGAGTCTTTGTCGGCCATACGCCTCGCCATCCCACCTCCATCTTCCTCCTCTCCTTCATACGTCAAGACATTAAACCTGACTCCATCTCAGCTCTCAGCAGGCCTGCACTCAAACACTCACCTGCAGCCTCCGCTCTGAGGATCGCACTGGATCAAAATTTGGGAGACGTGGGACTGAGGGAAGGAGGGGTTTGAGAAATCACTTTACCAGCTGGACTTCCACTGAATCTGTCCACTCTTCAGCTCTCCCTCTTCCTCTCATCCTCCTCTTCAGAGTTGTGGTCATGTCCTTTTTCCAACCCATCCTCCCCCCGCCACAGCTTTTTGGTATTGTTGAGTTGTGTTGCTACCCATTTCCCTCCTGGGGTCATACGCCACTCTCTCTACATGGCAATACCTGATTAAAAACACAAGTTTAAATCCATTTTGAGGACTGAGAACACTCAGACTTTCTAAGACATTTCGGAGGTTGAAAAAGGGCCGACTTTGCAGAGCAAAACACATTCTTAGACGTATAAAACAGTCGTAGGAATTTTTCAGATAAACTTCTAGATTTTGTACTGAAACCCTTAGGTATATTGTACTGTAAGTGAACTAAGTGGTTTTTTAACATTTGTAATACACTTATAAAATCTGCAAAGCCTCACTGAAAAGATCTCCCCAGTGTTCTTAGAAAGCCTGATGGAAATCTCTGATGAACCCCCCTTTCAAATCTGATGACAAATTATTACATCTGCTGCTGACCTGGGTGAGATAAACTTTACAATCACGTCCGAGAGTTAGTTCGATCCCACTTAGATACCAAGGTGGTGACGTTTACTGCATCAGGAGTTCAAATCTTCTCTGTGATTGTCTTCAGTTTCTGGAAAAATAACTCAAATCCTCCCATTATTTAAATAAAAGTAGACATACTTTGATATACAGTAAGTAAAAGTTTCCACATTCTACTTAATATACAAAATATACTTAAAAATAAAAGTGTATTGTTAAAGTATATTTATACAGTGGACAGTGATGGAAAGTGTTATTGCTTTTTTAAAGAAAATCACAAAAGGACAAGAACCCCTCACCCCACCACCACCACAAAATGCACATTTCTGAGATTGAGGAAGAAATATAATTATGGGTAAAGTATTTTAATTAAACACCTCAACCAGTAGATCCATTTAAAATTGGTATATAGAATAAATATTTGATGATTTTAGGAGAAACATCAGTGAAGCTGTGCGTCCTTTGGAGCAAACCTCACCAGTTTGGTACCTGAGCAGGTGAAAGACGAGACGTTGGGTCGATCTGGACGATCCGAGTCATCTGCAACCTATTTAATCTACGATGGTCCACGATCCTTTGGCAGCCGCATGCCATGCTATCATTATGGGATGGAAAAGCCTTGCACATGAAAAGGGAGCTTCTGATTTTCTCATTTTCATCCTTCATGCATTTTCCTTTTCCTTTTACAGAAATATATATATTACGTATGCAAACGTGTATGCAGCGGTGGAAGAAAAGTTACTCCTGTTACTCTGAGTAAACACAGTATTAATGTGGAGAAATCTCCATGTATGTGTCATTTTAGTTAAAAAGTATCAGAAGTAAAACTACTGATAGTGACAAAGAAAGTTTTTAGGATTGTCGAACTTCAGACTCGGCAGAAAGGAAGGAAGCTTTTACCTGAGCTTTAAAAAAAAAGGAAAGAGGAAAAAGAAAGAGGAGAAGAAGGAAGGAAAAGACAAGAAATATCTGATTTAATGGAATTCTATATTCTCCAAATAAGTTGTCAGGTATATAAAGTGCAGTAAATATTGCAAAACTTTCCCTCTGATGTGTAGTACACTACTTATTTTTGGAGTTTAAAACAATCCACTGGTTTACCAGCACCTCAGAATTGTCCCCAGCGTCAGTACTTGAGTTAACATGTTTTTCCTAATTTCCACCTTTGCATATATGTAGATATATATATGTATATATTTGTTCATCTCAGCCATCCATCGGCCAACTTTTCAGTTCCATCAAGTGACACGCAGCGTGTTCCTCGCAGCACTCGTCAAACTGTAGCAGAAACAAACACTCGAGGAGCGCTGTGGGTCACTCGCCTCTGTTTTTCTTCCTCCCTTGACTCAGTAAATTGCATGTCCGTGGTTGGGTGAACCTGTAGTCCTGTCTTTTTGGTCAAGTGGAAAAAAAAAATTAATTTCTCAGTCTGCATCCATGGCAACTACAGTTGATATTTTCATCCCATGTCTCACCACTTACTGCTATTTCAACACCACACGTTCATCCAAAAACAAAAACAAAAAGATGATATGGTAATTGATGCATTCAAAATTATATGTACTTGTATAAATGGTGCAACAGTAATAAAATGTAAGAAATTGACTGAAACTCGAGGACTTGTGCACGTCCACTTCTTTTCACACACTCACAAGTTAACTGGTTCAAAGCATTAGGTGCCATTCTGTTTTTTTTAATGTCAATAAATCCAATATAAAGACAAAAACAATGTGTTAGTCCATCTCTCAGTACTTTCTGACTTCCTGTCTGGTGCTCGCAGCTCATTGGCTCCTACTGATTACATGTATCTTAAAAAAAGAAGGAAAAAAAGAGTAATTTTCTTGAAAAAGCTGGTAACTGTCATCATGCATGCCTTTTTTGGGACTATTTTCAGAGGTAGATTAATCCACATTTGCTGCTCAAGTGGTATTCCCTGCAGCAGAATGGCTGTTTGCTTCCAGAAAACACACTCAGACAAACAAATGGTAAATGGACCTGCACTTATATAGCGATTTTCTAGTCACTTTGTGAACACTCAAAGCACTTTACACTACAGACTGCGCTCATTCACCCATTCACACACACACATTCATACTGGTGGCAGAGGCTACCCTAAACGGTGCCACCTGACACCATCTCATCACACATTTTACAGTAATCTTCAGTTGCTTAATGGTCTTGAATGTTTAATTCTATGTGAATTCAATTTAAACATACAAAAATAATGTAAAATGGAAGCAACTTTCTTTTTAAATTTAATGTGATTAAAACAAAACAAACAAAAAAAAACATTAAAATGTCTGTCAACTAAAGTTACCAAATAAACTTCAGTATTTCTACATATATATATATATATATCTATATATCTATATATCTATATCTATCTATCTAGATAGATAGATAGTTAGATAGATAGATAGATAGATAAATAGATAGATAGATATCTCTATATAAAATATATAAACCATATATATTACAGATTGAGCTCTTAAACTTTAAACCTGATGCATCACATTTAAACATCAACCTCAAAAACTACATTTATTTCTGACAGTCTATGATATAAATGATAATAAAGGATATTGTATAAAATCACTTGATTTATTATCTGTTATAACTGAGTGATCAATCAATCATTGTTTTGTCAATTAACTGGTTCAATTTGTCCACACCTACAATAAAAATTGTGTTTCTTTCCCATTCACAGCCACACTGATGGTTTTGAGAGGTTCATGTTGCTGCTGGTCACAGGCTGGACACACTGTCTGTGTCAGAGTCACAGGGTTGTCTTGTGTTGACTGGGTTCAAACAGATTACACACACAGAGCACCCAAAGGCCCCACAAACTGTCTCTGAGGTTGTGGCAATAATTCCACTCCTCCTTATCACATGGAAAAAGAAAAAGACTGTCAGGGACACCAGAAAAAGGGGACAAATACGGAGGAACGGAGCCTCGGCTAGAGGAGATGATTGATGTCTTTATCTCTTCCTCTTTCTCGTCGTGGGGAGGGAGGGGGCCGTAAATCAACCACTTAATCTCTCTGCTCTGATTTACACCTGTTCCACCGCCGTTTCTCACCCAGTAATACCTTCACTGTGCCTTTACACAGGCCACAACAAGGCTAGATAAGATGTGCCGCTGTACAGAAATAGGAACTGGATTGCACGTGTCCCGCAAATCCAACATGGGGCCCGATAATGTGAAACTACAGATAAAGCAGATAAATGGGTAAAAAAGGGCCAGAGGAAACAAGCTACAGAGGATTTAAACCTCAGCAGGTATCCTCAGTGGTTGGATTGATGACTGAGGCCCAGTTTACACGAGGACGCTTGCGGGTAAAAACGGCAAAATATTTTATCAGAAGTGCCTTTCGTTTAGACGGTGACGGCGTTTTGGGGGCTTAAAAACGCAAAAATCTGAAACTTCAGCGGTAGGCTTCGGGAAGTAAAACTGGAGATTAGGTTGAATATATTTAGTATAACAATATAGAACTAGATGTTCTCCTCATTTTACTTCTTATATGTTATATTCGTGACCAACATTCATAATTCTTCATTGAGCATGACTATGTTCTGAAAGTAAAAAACATGAGCGTACAGACACGCTGTGTAGTGTGTGTGGAAATCAAATAGTGAGGGTTCATTCGTGCCACGAGCGAACGTAGCGGACGCCTGTGCGCACGCTCGTTTCAATGTACAAATCATTTTTTATTTTATGATGACAAATTTTTAGTTTAACAGTTGCTTTGCTTCACAATTCAAGCAGTCCATGTATTACCAAGAGAGACTGATGAGACAGTTTAGGCTGTTTCAGTCTACACATGCACACGTTAAAGCGTCTGAAGCATTGGCTTTAGGACAATAACATACACGCGCGTTAAAGCACATTGAGATGAGCGTGCGCACAGGCGTCTGCTACGTTCTACGTGGCACGACACTTGTCACCCGTCGACCCTTATTTATTTGGTGTACTCTCAATACGCCTGTACGCACGCCTATTTATCATCATTATGCAGGTGCAGGCGACGCGTTTAAGCCGTTTAAGTGTAGTTCGCTGGAATAAAATGCCCCTCATACACACACACACACACACACACACACTTCTCTCAGTAACAGCTGTAGTCCTATCTGCAGTTTGGTGGCACTGTGATGCGTTCTGACATTTCTATTTTGGTTTTTATTTGAAAACACTTGTAAGGCTCGGTCTGTCGTTCTGTCTGTTACAAATATTAGAATGCTTAGAAGAAGAAGCTCTGACCTTTAGTACATGGAGGGAATCAGAACACACACACACACACACACACACACACACACACACACACTCCCTGCAGTGGTAACTACAGGCTGCAGCAGCTCCATGCAGAGACAGAAAAATGGCTGAGGACGAAAACGAAGATGGTGAACAATGAAGGAAAAATAAAACTTTTGTCTCAGCTGCTATTTTCCATCACAATCCAGTCGATCAACCCCATCAGAGATAACATGTGGGATAAAGGAGTTAGACATGCAGTAATTACAGATATGCACAGCCATCACATTGAGGCCTTACCATTTCCTGTCAGGAGGACTGTACAGTTTCAGATAGCGCCACAGTGATGAGATAAATGCAGCAGGTGTCTGTGTAGAATAAGAACAAACGTTAGAGGAAAATCTTTCTAAACATCGACATGTCTGTGGTGAGAAAGTTTTCTGTGCAGCTGTACTGAGGCGAGCTACTGGGACAATGTGGCGACTGTTCTGCACCAGAGAGAGAGGTCTGGTAACACTTTAATGTTTGGTTTGCTTGGATTCCCAAAGGACAACATTGGTTTGATATGGATAAAAGGTTGTTTGTTTTTTACATTTATTAGCACTACGGAGCTGATTTCTTATGAGCTGATCAGTGGGTCTTACTAAATGGTCATTCGTTTTGCAACTACAGATACAATAAATCTCTACATTTTGAACCACAAATATGTTGAATATGAACGGCAGCAACCTGTTCTTACATGCAGGACACTGTAAACATGACGACCACAGCATGCTATAAACACATGACCGTGGCTGTTTTCAAGATTTTGTCATCTCTGATTATCTCTGAAAGATCGCCTGGTTAAGGTTGAGTTAAAAAAACATGGTTTGGTTTAAAAAAATACAACTTCTGGACAAAACTTCCAACATCAGTCTCCTGGTTTAAAGTCCTGGGTTGACTGGTCCCATCAAAAGTGGACCAACGCAACTTTTAACATCAAATTTCTCTTTCGCCAGCCAAAATTTTTTTTACAATTTCAACACTTTTTGCAGGTGACTGGGTTGTTATTGTGTATGTACTGTAGACATGCAGTCCTTCCAATGGTTCCAATGGTTCATTGCGCAGTTAAAAGCAATGATGCCTTGCAATACACCAGGGGAATAGGGGAGGAAAAGAAGCTTGCAAACAAGTAAACATGGATATAAATAATGCCATTTAAAATACTTAAAAACACAATGAGTTTTTGGTGACTTACACAACCAAGAAAACTCCTCTTTAAAGTATCAACATTTTCTAATTTACTCTTGAATCTTGGTAAACAAAAATGTGTTCCCATTAATGGATATTGTTTTTTATGTTCCCTAGAAGGTTCAGAGTTACACAGTTCAGTGTAGCTGAGGGTCCAAAGGTACTTGCAGTCAAAACACTCGTGACCTTTTTAGTGGTACCACCTTCTCTGGCTTTAATATAAAGTCAAAGAGAGGCGGAAATCATGACTGGACCAAAATATTAATGGATTATGAAAAAGCAGGCAGACTAGGTGCACTTTAAATCTTATAATGGGCCTTACTGTGGTCCAATCAGTGAGAGGTCTAATCATAAGGATGGAAGGATGTTTGGTTATGATGTAACCCTGGTTCTCTGAGTGAAGAGGATTTCTCCAACTTTCAGGTCAACCAGAGAAGATTCAGATCAAACTATCTCTGATTCCACGCCAGCACAGGTGATTTATAGATAAACCCCAGGGTGTGACAGTGTGTCCATGTATGCTGACACCAGGGGATCATATCCCTGTACATATGGAATATGTAACAGAGTAGAGAGATACCTTTGTTTTTAATCTTCTGCATTAGTGTGGACATGATCTGCTGCATGTGTAAGTCTCTCAGCAGGTCTAACCAGATGTCAGAGTGTGTTGAGTAGCTGGTGATTTGCTCTTCACGTGTCCCTTTCGTTGTGTTCCTTTTCCGTTCTGACTGTCCTTTGAAGCCCGTGTGAAGGAATTGTGTGAGTGCTGCTTTCAAAGCGTCCGTGTCATTTAGCTTGCTGACTGTGAGCAGGTCCTTACCCAGCCTCCATCTCTCTCTCCACTTTCAAAGCCAGGCGTTATGGGGGAGGATCAGAGAGGGAGAGAGAGAGGAAGCTAGACGGAGGCGAGGCTTTGTGGAAGATCAGTCAGATCCTCCTGACGCGTGGATACTCACGATCGGGGGCCTTCGGGCCAAATGTGCAGAATCTGCCAGCATCTCTGCTCAGTGGCTGTCAGGGAGGATCTGTTAGGATGTTTGTCACCAGACATTGGCGTGATGATAATCAGACATGTTTCAGGCTCAGGGGACACAGACAAGGATCTAATGTAACGCTTTAAAAATGAGAACTTGATATATTTCACTGGTGTTGCTTTTAGGCTCTGGTGTATTACAGGTCTGAGGTACAGGAAGGAAAATGACAAAATGGAAGCTGAAGTGAAGAAGATCTCAGAGACAAAATCACTGCACCCTGAATTCAGCTGAAAGATAGTGCAAGTTAGGAAAGAAAGCTCAAAGGATCCTCCCAAAATGCACTATTTTCTGTTCTAAAGACTTAAAAATATGTTGCAACTGGCAGCAAGATATTGGCATTTAAACAGTTTTTGATGCTGTTTGTGCTGCACCTTCAGTGTGCTGCTGAAACATTAAACATGATATTCTTCTGCTTATATCTATTTCTCCTTTTATAACCTCATATCCTTCAGTTTACTCTGCATGTCAGTACATTTTCTTTTATCCTAACAGCATGATTACTTCTTTCTTAGTTTTCTTTTCATTTTGTTTAGATGTATCCCACTTTCACACTGCCAGAATTCTATTGAATTGAACTGATTATGCCACAAGATCCATTCATCCACCAGATTTCATTCCATAAGTGTAATAATAATTATAATAACTTTCTTTAGGGGCAGAAGACAACAAAAAATAAAACATAAGCAGTTAAATATTAATATAAGCAGACGAAAAAACATAGCAGACAGCAAGCAAATTAACAAGTTATATTTATCAGAAGTAAGCTATAAAAGACAGTTTAAACAGTAAAACAAATGCACATAGTGAGTGGTTACAAAGGCAATGGTAGCCCTTTATAAGGTACTCATTTGAAATATTTATGTTTATATAAATACATTTGTGTTATTGGAGGGTATTTCAAGACTTTTACTTTTGCCACCTTTTTAAAAATGTTTATTTTTAATGTTCCAAATCAAGAACAATTGAGTTATTAATATTATATCTGTGATGTAGCCTGATCTTCTCTGATTAGCTGGGAGAAATATGGTTCTATAACCTCACGGAGAGGCATGGGAGCCATCTTTGGGCATGTGGAAGTTTTCACGCCACGCATTTTCATCAGCTACTCCTTCCACAAAGTTCTCCACCATCCACTAGATCTCCCAGGTCTCGTCCAAAGCCGTCTGGCTCGCCTCCCACCAATTGGTGCATCCAAAATGTGATAGAGGTAATTACAGATCCTTCTCTGTACACTAATACTATCTGTACATTTCCTGTACATTTGGTGGAAAGACTCCTGTAAGTTTATCAGAGCTGCCAGAGCAGCTTGAAGGTCCCACGCATGGAAATAATCCCACATGTTTGTTTATTTCCCTGTTCTGGAGCATGTATGTGACGTAAACGCGTACGTGACATGAGCAGATCTGAGCAGAGTTTTGTGTCTTGGCAGTGTAGACGGACGTGCTACGGCGGAGCGGATTGCAGTTTTACACTCTGGAGGGTGGTTTCACATTTTTGCGTTTTTAAGCCCCAAAAATGCCGTCACCGTCTAAACCAGGGATGGGCAACTTAAATGCTGGAGGGGGCCACAGTTTTTCATTGTCTCTACCACAGGGCCACATATAGGACCATGCACTTCACTAGATATGATGAAACTGCTATTTTAAATATGTTTACAGTGCAGTAACTTAACATATTTCAGTATAAATAGGAATACAAAAGGTTTGAAGCAAATAAAAAAATAACCACTTACTGTGATTTCTTTTTTTCAGTGCAAGAACAGCAGACCATTATTTGATAAAATGAAAGTAATTTTGTACATTTTTACACTGCACTTTTAAGATTTCATGCTCAAATGCATGTAGTTGTACTGAGGGCCACTTCAAGTGAGGGTGCGGGCCTTATGCGGCCCCCGGGCCTCCAGTTGCCCATCCCTGGTCTAAACGAAAGGCACTTCTGATAAAATATTATGTCGTTTTTACCCACAAGCATCCTGGTGTAAACGGGGCCTGAATGAGCTGGTAACAACCTGCTGGACCTACTATCACTAACTACCTACCTATTCCAACCTACTATCATGCTTATGGGATGATAACTGCTGATAAACTCTGAGCTTCATCTCATTGTAATATATATTGAATAGATGACAGTTAGTGTTAAAATCATTTGAGAATGTGTTTCCAACTGTTTCAGGTTGAGTGGCAGGCAGAATATAGTTATTTTAAGGACTGGCAGGTATCTTCATTTAACAGCACGTTACAACTGGGATCATCTGTATTTTAAAGGTACAGAACAATTTCCTGAAGGAGCTGTTCCTTAAAATGAACACATAGCATTATGGAAATTAACTTCTTAATTTCATAAAGTGCCATTTAGCTGAAATGAAAGTGTGTGTGTGTTAATGTGGGAGATAAAGAGCTGTGGTCCAAAATGAGACGAGCCACAGTCATCAGAGTGATTGACAGCATGGAAGAAAAGCTAATTATGGCACTTTATAATAGGATGCCACTTAATAGTTGGAAGCTTTAATCAGAGGTTTGTGAAGTAAGAGCACTTTGCAAACTGAATGCTTTCATTTTTAAAGAATAGAGTACAGTATAAGTGGTTCAAAGTGGAAACAGGATATGTAAAATCTTATTTTCCTGTGTTTTCTGTACTCAGAGCATGCTCCTTTATTTCTGTATTGTCAAATTGGATGTATTGATTGGTACATTTATGTTTTATCTCTTGTTTTTCAATCAATATATTAATATTAACACATGCACAAGCTTAAGATTCCAATAAAAATATAATAAATATACAGAAAAGTGTCTTTGTGACACACAAACACCCAAAAAAAGAGACCTCACACTGACAACACACACATTATCGTACTGTATTTTACACTCTACACCAGTCAGCAGCGTGTCTTTGCATTGGAAGCATAAATGTGTTGAAAAAAATGTGCATGTGCATTATTTTTGAGCCACCACTCGGAGCAAGTGGAGCATGAGGGCGCTGTTAAAATATTCAGTGTTTCCCATGATCTCCCTCATGTTTCCCTGGTCTACCTCGTTCTTGCGTAATCTTACATAATGTGTTGAATATTTAAAGCGGGTTTTGCTAGGGCGCTTGTTTGTCACTGAAGGAAGGAGGACAATAGTTTAAATTCACTCAAAAATAAGAGGCGACTTGTAAATGTGTTTCTGCACACCAGAACACAGATACTCACGAAACTGTCTGGTGTTTGAGTTTGAATTAAATGTTTATTCTCCTTAATCAGGGCCTGTGGCAGCTGGAAACACTACTTCCTCTCTTAGTGTCACATGTAAACTGTTAGATCCAGGATGTTCATTTATCTCAGTTCTTTTGTAAAAAGTAAAAAAAAAGCAAAAATAAAGCATTAATATCTTATTGCATCATGTTGTACTAATTTCTGCTCTTATATTTATTTCCCAGAATCACTTTTGCCAGCTTCAAGGGAACTCTAACTTCCTTCGAGCTTCTAGTTTTTTATTTGTTAGTGAGTAAAAAGGAAATTATGATAATTGACTCACCATGAAGTTAAATTCACAGGTTTCAGCTTCTGGTTGGTTCTCTTCTTCTATGACAATAATCTTAATATTTCAGAGTGCTTCAACTGTTAGTTGGAAATAAAATAATAAAACATTTTAATAATATTATATATATATTAATTAATTAATGTGTTATTGTTATTATTATTATTATTATTATTAGTAATATTACTAATAATAATTATATATATATATATATATATATATATATATATATATATATATATATATATATATATATATATATATATATATATATATTATAAATACTGTATGTCAACTTTATTTTTCAGTTAACAATACATCTACTGATGCACAGCCTTGGACACATCATCAGTGTTGGATCCTAGACTCACTGGGTGTTTCGGGTCTTGCAACAGACACCCTCCTCCAGGCGACCCGACCGAGGTGATCAAATCTCGGCCTGTGTCCAAGTGGCATGCTACACCCACTACAACCACTGCTCTCCCCTTTTTAACCAGAGCCATCTGGAGGCTTTTTCTGCTGCCTCCACATTGTTGCCTATGGCCCTTCTACGGTTGACACCCGTTATGCCTAGTGTGCCTTAGGCTTTGCTCAGGGAGTGGCTGGCAAACCCCCGGCAGCCCACCTCCACTGGCATACACCTGGTCTTCCACCCGTTCCTCCGGCAATCCTCCACCAGCTCCTGGTACTTCTCCCTCTTTCTTTCCTGGGCCTCCTCCATCCTCTCCTCCCAGGGAACCGTCAGCTCCAGCAATAAGAGTTGCTTTGTGGCCTCTGAGGTCAAGATGATGTCTGGTCTCAATCTGGACTGGGTGATGTATGATGGAATTTTCAGCTGCTTCTCCAGGTCTACTGTCATCACCCAGTCTCGGGCCGTGGAGAGCAAACCCGTAGAGCCGTTCTGTGGTGTTTTTTCCGGCCTTTGTCCTTCGCTGACAAAGCAGATGGCCTTGGCTGTGGCTTGGGTGTATCGGCTTCCCTTGATCCCCTTGCTGATTGCTTCAGCGATGGTTTTGAGGACCTGGTCGTGCCTCCAACGATACCGGCCCTCCCCCAGCGCCTTGGAGCAGCTGCTCAGGATGTGTTCCAGTGTCCCTGTTTTGGAACACAGGGGGCATGCAATTATATTGTTTTATTAGAATGATTTTGTGACATTTTATAAACTGAATCATGAATTATAATAATCTGAAATAATCTGCAGATTGATGAGTAATATAAATAATGGTTTGTTTCAGCCCTAAGTCACTGAGCTTCCGCTGCACGGTTTATCTGTCAGCATCATATTCTTTTATATTTTCTCATTTGTGCAGACTTTTTTTGCCTCTTCATGTTTGTTGAATTTTTGAGGAAGAACATGTAATTAACTTTAATTTAATTTCAAAACCCCTTTACTTCGTAACTCATAAAAGGCCTAATAATAAAACGGTCCTTCTAAAATGATTTCACAAGAGAAATAAAGCTTTATTCGATAAATAAATTGACTGTTAAAAAGTATTTTCACATTAATAAGGGTGTGAGTGAAGCACAAAATCCTTTATAAAAAGTCTCTACATTTTAGAGCCTCCACAAAAAAAATAAATTTATGAATTACTTAAATAAAGAATTAAATAATGATCCAAAAAAACCTAACCTTTTTTAAATGGAGTTTTATGGGATGAAATGTTTTGATTTGAAGGTCAGGGAAGGGTTGATAAACATTTTTAATAAGCTGCAACAAAGCGGATACACAAATGGAGTGAGAAGTGACAACAGGAAGAAGATAACAGCAGTGTGTTAAATGACAGAATTAATGATCACTTTAATTACTCCCTAGAGCTTCCTAGAGAAGAGGCGTCACCGTTAACGGCCCACGACAGAGAACACAAAGGGGGAGGCTGAGAATAACTCCAGATACCTGCTTTGATGTCCAACACATAACAACCCCATTGAGAAATCAGTCGAAAAAACTCCATGAAGAACCTGAGCGTCGGCCCACTGCCTCGCTGAGTCGCCTCATTGGCCCGGGAGCTTCCTGCATTGCCCTGATTGGCTGTGGAGGCGGCCATGGTGCCGACTCTCGCCTAGCAACAGGCACAAGTGCAGCCACTGCAGAGCACCCCACCACCACCCCTCTACTCCTGCCTCGGTGTGGGGGAGCAGCTGATAGATGGAGCATGTAGAGAGAGAGAGAGAGAGAGAGAGAGAGAGAGAGGCAGGAACATAGGATGGCATATGTACATGAGCACACAAACACATAATCACAGGGCTGAAGATGCATGTGCACACACACATACAGTAAGTACATCTTGTACTGTTGTTGAACCTTACATAACCACGCTAATATTGGCAGCTTCAGCCTGGAAGAGCAGCTGGAGGGAAACCAAACACACAACGCTTTACCCACAGTTCTGCATCCTACAAATTACTTTCATATGCGTTTAATTTGATGTAGCAGGAACTTCACTGCAAAAAGCCACCTCTCAAAAAGAAGAAAAAAAGTACAAAAATTAGGTGTATTTTCCTTAATAGCAAAATTATCTGCCAATGGAACAAGAAAATTTGGCTTGTCAAGACTTTCCAAAACAAGTAAAAAATCTAATCTTAACTAACCCAAAAATACCTTAGAATTAGTGTATTTTCACTAATAACAGGTGATTTTTTTTTTTTTTACTGTTGTTAAATGTTTCATGTTAAATGTTTAAATATCAAGTGTGAGTTTACATCTATGCGCCAATGTACTAGTTAATTACATAAATACTACACAACAAAACACACTTTTATTGTTTCATTGATAATAAAACAATTGATTCCATCTGGCTGCTTGTTTTAAGTATGTGAAGAGGTAACATTATGTCAAAGGTATGATTTCTTTGTCCTGCTTGAAATAAGAAATTATTACTTTGAAATAGCAGTTTTATACTTGTAAGTGTTGATGAAACAGCTTTGTAACTTTTGATATTCTAGTTTCAAGCATGTTTTTACTCAGTATAGGTCATTAAACATCAGTAACAAGCTGTAATATCTTATTTAGATAATCAAGGACCAAAACACTTAAAACAAGTGAAACAGTCGAACATAAAATATGCTGACTAAGAAGATATTTAATCTTACTTAGATTTCAGTTTCTGCAGTGTTATTGTAATTTAGTTTTCGAGTTTCAAGTATTTTTGCTGCTCGTGTCTGCTCATGCAACATAAATAATATTTCATGTTTCTGTAGTTATGCTATGGCAACTCAAAGCACTTGGTTAAGGTTAGGGATTGATAGAATTAACTTGAAGCACTTGGAGCTGGCAGAAAAGGGATTAAGTGCTCTTTGAGATGGTTTTATTGGCTGGATTTGTTCTGAAGTTTTCATTTTCTTCTCACTTTGATGTCTAAATGCAAAACCATGCTTCAATAAACTGTCAGTAAAACAGCATTTAAAGACAAAACACGACACATTTCCAGTGTGTGTTTTTTTTTTCAAATTAAATGCTAAAGAACATTTAACACTATATTTGGGGAATAAACTCAAATCAAAGACACAACACTACCCACATCCTACTGCATCCTACAAATGACTTTCCTATGCATTTAATATAATGTACCAGGAAAATTTTGTAATGTAGTATTCCAGTTTCAAGTATATTTTTCCTCTTACATCTACTAGTGCAGTGTTTCCCAACCTCTTTTGTGCCACGGCACATATTTTACATTAGAAAAATCACACGGCATACCACCAAACAAAAATGTCAAAAAGACAGTAAAATAAGTTTAGAACTACATGTGTCATCCGTCACAATTCCAACCCTCCTCCTTTATCTGGCCTAGGAATCGGCAAAAGTGACCCAAAACAGACTGGCGACTTTGCACATGCACGATTCATTTGCAGACTATTTTTGTCGGACGACGGAGCACAAAATAAAGTACCTCAATTAAACGGCGGATCGTATTTCACAACTTGAAGACGTCATGATGGGTGGGGACAAACCTGAAGTCAACAGGTTCACCTATTTTATACAGTCTATGGTTTTCACTCGTCTTTTCACCCCACTGACACCGCTCACTCCAGTGCTTGTTGTAAACAAACAGAGATCACTAAGTGAACACCTCCTGCAGCAGCAGCACATACACACTGTACTGCTACAGAGCTAACTGTAGCTAACTGCCGCTAACGAGGTCGGCTGGCTTGTTAACAAGAGGCTCTTGTTAACAAGCCGGCCAACCTTGTTAGCGCTCCTTAAGACGGAGTCCCTGGATTTGTCTCCAGTCATTAATGAGGAGATGTTGATTCTTTTCCGGTTATATCACTTGATATCAAGTGAATTTGCGAGATTCGCTGATACACTGCTCTCTGTTGGAAGAGCATTTAATTGTTCTGCCTCTCACTTCACGCCGCTCACTTAGAGTAGGCCTACCATTCAGGTGAAATTGGATAATCTTCCACGGCACACCTGATGATGGAATCACTGTACTAGTGCAACATAGAATAATATTTCATGTTTCTTTAGTGATGCGATGGTAACTAAAAGCACTTGGTTAAGGTTAGGGAAGTAGATTGAAATAATTAACTTGAAGCACTTGGAGCTGGAAGAAAAAAGGAAAAAAAAGAAGCACAATGTGGCGCTTTGTGATGGTTTGATTGGCTGAACTTGTTCTGAAGTGTTCTGTTTCTTCTGAAGTCTAAATACAAAACCTTGGTTCAATAAACTCAGTTAAACAGCGTTTTATAGACAAAACATGACATATCTCCACTTTTTTCTTGAATAAATGAAATGCCAAAGAACATCAATGCTATATATTTGGGGGATAAACTCAAATCAAACACAATTCTGTATCCTAGAAATTACTTTCATATGCATTTAATTTGCTGTACCGGGAACATATTCTCGCATTTTATCAGCATACCAAAACCATTCATGTTGAGTTGAAACTGGAAACTGTTCGCTATTTCCAATTTTGCTCATCTGGTTAAATAATAATCTGTAGTAATGCAATGGTAACTTAAAGCACCCTGTTAAGGTTGGGGAAGTAGATTGATAAAAAATAAATTGAAGCGAATGGAGCTGGAAGCAGCAGAATGGGGCGCTTTGACTTTTTCCGTGATGAAAATATTAGCCAATAAAACCATCAACGTTCTGTCAGTAAAACAGCATTAAAAGAGAAAACTTCACACATTTCCAGTGTTGTCTTGAATACATTAAATGCTAAACAACATTCAACATGAAATATCTGAGAATAAACTCTGTGCAGATGAAGGACCAAGTTTGATCTGTTGATTCTGTTTTCTGTCATAACTCAAGATGGAGCCTGAGAACAGATTTTAAAGCAGCTCATCAAATGCTGCTGAACAACACGCTGTGAGTAAAGTCTAACAGCCGTCTCTAAGCTGTCATTTGTCAGAGCAAATGAACCCGTTGTCCTCTCACTGTTTTCCAAATTTAGATATCACAAGTTTTGGCAGATGATTACAAAGAATGACAGGCCTGAAAGAGCGTTAGCCATCACGATGGTTTGGAGAGGAGGTGGTGGGAGTCGTGTTTAATCCAACAGTCTCAGTTCAAGGTGAAAAATGCTCCCTGTCTCAGTATTCATAGTGTGCTCTGCTACAGAACACTGTAGTTAAGCTGAAAAATGCTCCATCATCTGGCTGTATTGTGGTGTTAATGAACACAGAGGGAGACTGTCATTACCTACGATATACCGCATTTCCAATTTCCACTCACTTATCACAGATTGGATCGTGTTATAGTTATACAAACATTCTCCTGGGACAGAAATGTTCTCAGGATGCTTCAATTTATCGATACAATATTCAGGTCCTGACTGCACACAGCATCACTGTGTAAAAACAGATGGGGAAACAAGACATTTTACATTCCATTTGGGGTTCTCAGTGCTTCATCGAGTGGTTGGTATGTCTTCAGCGGGGGTCCAGTTGTTTTCTTTCAAATCCTCAGGGGACAAACCCGAGAAACTCTGACCGCCCAATTCGGATGTTACAGACAATTGAATGGGCGTTATCAGTGGTTATCAGCCTGTAAATATGGAAGAGTAGGGGCCACTCCACCTGCTGGTAGACCAGTAGGTCATTATCATCCCATCAAATGGGCCCTCTACTGACAGTAGTAATTATGAACAACGCCAAAGCGGAAGTGGAGGTGGACTGGTCAAACAAACCTGGACTTTCACCCAGTAGACTGGGATTTGTGTCCTGTGGCAAAACGAAAGTCATGATTTTATTTGAAGTAATACAGTTAAAGTCAGTGCATAATGTTTTTACGTAAAAAGTTCAATGCATATGGAGAGCTGAGATCTTGTGGGAGGGGTTGGCTGAGGTACTGCATGAAAGGATGAGGGTCAATGGAGGGCGGGAAGACAAGGCAAGGAAGGGATACGGGGAAACATTAGATTTCTGGACGGACGGACGGATGGATGGATGGTGGAGAGCAACAACGATTAAGTATCTGCTGAAGGCGAGGAGACAGAAGGGATTCAGGGAGTGGAGAACCTGAGTGGGAGAGATCTCTCTTTGTTTGATCACAGGAACCACTGGGGTCTCGATCCCTATCAGTGCGCAGAGAGAGAGAGACAGAGACACAGAGACAGAGACAGAAAGAGAGAGAGCTTGGAGCTTGGAAAATTAAATGCTAAAGAACATTTAACACTATATTTGGTGTACATACTCAGATCAAAGACACAACACTTTACCCACATCCTACTGCATCCTACAAATTACTTTCTTATGCATTTAATATAATGTAAGAGGAACATTTTGTAATGTAGTTTTCCAGTTTCAAGTATATTTTCCTCTTACATCTACTCGTGCAACACAGAATAATATTTAATTTCAGAGAGAGAGAGAGAGAGAGAGATTAGATTGTATGAATGATCAATTGATTGTAATTCAATGATTGTAAATATTGCTTTCTTTTATGGTTATTAGTTTTTCTTTTCTTAATTCCTTTAAAATGAATAATAGAATTATCATAATTTATTGTAAATATTGCCTTCCTTACTGTTATATTTTTTGTTCTGACGCCTGCTTTGTTAATATGTACAGTGTTTAATTCATGCCAATAAAGCCAATTGAATTGAGAGAGAGAGAGAGAGTGAAAGAGAGAGAGAGAGAGAGAGAGAATGTAGTAAGTAAAAGAAACAAGAAAAAGGGAGTTTGGGGGTGGGGGATTGTGAGAACTAGGGAAAAGGGTTGGGGCCAAGTAGGAGAAAAATATAATGAGAGGAGGATTTTTTTCATTATGCAGTTCGAGAATGAATTCGAAATGACAAGAATGAAGTAACTTTTTGTGTTGGTAAAGTTATAAATATGTTCACAGATTCAAAGTCATCAGAGAAACATTGTTTTCTATCAAACAGTTACTGCAGCTAGAAGCTGATTTTCATTATTGTCATAAAATGAGTAATAACCACAAAATTAAAGGTTTTCACTCGTCTTTTCACCCCACTGACATCGCTCACTCCGGTGCTTGTTAAACAGAGATCGTGAAGTGAACACCTCCTGCAGCAGCAGCACATACACACTGTACTGCTACAGAGCTAACTGTAGCTAACTGCCGCTAACGAGGTTGGCCGGCTTGCTAATAAGAGGCTCTTGTTAACAAACCGTTCCTGGATTTGTCTCCAGTCATTAATGAGATGTTGATTCTCTTCCGGTTATATCACTTGATTACGCGTGAATTCGCGAAATTCGCTGATACACTGCACTCTGTTGGAAGAGCATTCAATTGTTCTGCCTCTCACTTCACGCCGCTCACTTAGGCCCCGTTTACACGAGGACGCTCGCGGGTAAAAACAACAAAATATTTTATCGGAAGTGCCTTTCGTTTAGACGGTGACTGCGTTTTTGGGGCTTAAAGACGCAAAAATCCGAAACCACCTTCCCAAGTGGAAAAGTTAAATACGCTCCGCCGTAGCGTGTCCGTCTACACTGCCAAGACGCAAAACTCTGCTCAGATCTGCTCACGTCACGTACGTGTTAACGTCACATACATGCTCCAGTACAGGAAAATAAACAAACGTGGGATTATTTCCATGCGTCGGACCTTCAAGCTGCTCTGGCAGCTCTAATAAACTTAGAGGAGTCTTTCCACCAAATGTACAGGATATGTACAGACAGTATTAGTGAACAGAGAAGGATCTGTTATTACCTCTGTCACATTTTGGATACAGCAATTCGTCGGAGGCGAGCCAGACGGCTGTGAACGAGACCTGGGAGATCTAGTGGATGGTGGAGAACTTTGTGGAAGGAGTAGCTGATGAAAATGTGTGGCGTGAAAACTTCTGCATGCCCAAAGATGCTCTTATCGCTTTAAGTGATGCCGCCTGGCATGCAAACAATCGAATTTCACACACTTTTGCGTCACCATATGCACGCAGATTTCCTCCCGAAAATGCTCGTCTAAACGAGGAATAAAAAGTGAAGACGCAACGCCACTTTTGCATCTTCTGTTCAGACCGTCCTCGTGTAAACGTAGCCTTAGAGTACCAATCAGGACCTGATGATTTCTTACGGCACACTTTTGTGCCGCTGAACAGCGGTTGGGAATCACTGGATTGGAGCACAGTTATGGGGCGAATCTGATTGGCTCCCTGTGTTTTGGCTTGATGTAAATCCTGTCCGCTGGCGGGATCGGCCTATCTGGCTTTTCGCCTGAGGTAAGAACACGTGTTTTGCTAGCATACTACCGTTACAATTGTGCCTTACAATGTTAGCATTTTCATATTTGAACTTTTAAACTACTGTCGAAAATTTTGTGAAATGTAGTTGCAAGTTATTTGAGTTTCATTTGGACGATGTTTGTCATTTTATTTTGCTAATTTATTCGCGGCTACTGGTCTTAGGTCTGAGCTAGCGCTCTCTAGCGAGCTAGCTTTAGCATCATGTCGAAGCAATTTATAAATGGTCCGTCAAGGCAGAATATCTTCACAGTTACTCCATGTTACAGTTATCATGATGCTAACAGTTGTTATAACAGTAGATGCAGGGCTGCCAAGTTTCAGAAAACGACAAGAGTGAGACACCATGATGCCTTTGGCCTTTTAACATCGATTTATTCCTTAAGACTGATGTCCTCACCTACATGCCAGCGGCCGGGGGCGAGTCTCGGGTCAGAGCTTTAGGGGTGCTGAGCACCCATTGAGCCCCGCTGCCACCACACACCCTCAATCAACAGTCATTAGAATTGGTTAGATTGAACTTTATTGTCACTGAACAAAGTAACAGCTACTTGGACAACAAAATGCAAAATATAGGCCATCCTTCTCTCTTTCCCTTGGCACTTTTTTGGTCATTTTGTGTCTTTTTTAGTTATTTTGTGTCTTTTTTTTGGTCATTTTGTGTCCTTTTTAGTTATTTTCTGTCTTTTTTCTGTCATTTTGTGTCTTTTTTAAGTGATTAAGGGTTTTTTTCTGTCATTTTTTTAGTTATTTTGTGTCTTTTTTGTCATTTTGTGTCTTTTTTTTGGTCATTTTGTGTCTTTTTTGGGTCATTTTGTGTCTTCTTTAGGTAATTTTGTGTCTTTTTTAGTAATTTTGTGTCTTTTTCTGTCATTTTGTGTCTTTTTAGTTATTTTGTGTCTTTTTTGTTCATTCTGTGTCATTTTTGGTAATGTTGTGTCTTTTTTCTGTCATTTTGTGTCTTTTTTAAGTAATTTAGTTTTTTTTCTGTCATTTTGTGTGATTTTCTTTCGTTATTTTATGTCTTTTTGGTCATTTTGTGTCCTTTTTAGTTATTTTGTGTCTTTTTTCTGTCATTTTGTGTCTTTTTTAAGTAATTTAGGTTTTTTTTGTCATTTTGTGTCCTTTTTAGTTAATTTGATAATTTGATTTAATTTGATTTAAGATAGCTGAATTCTGATTGGATAAAAACTCTAACCTAAAAACAACAGCACTGGAAGGAGCATAATATGACATGAAGAGAATATGAATACTTTTAGATATTTAGGGAAAGAAAATTAAAAATTAAATTAAGCTTTATCATAATTATGATCATGATTTCTGGTTATGTTAGGCCAGCAGAGAAGGCCTTGCTGGCCCTGACGGCCCACCACTGTATTTGGATAATATTAAACTGAAACTCATGTCACTTGGTAATGAGAGGTTAAAAAGAAAAGATAATCATGGGGATATACATTAAACCATGGAGTCGGGGCTGTAAAAATGTACTGTATTGATGAACTGGTAGTTTACTTCACCATTTAAGATTTACATTGTGTCAATGTCAATGTTACTCACTACTGTTAGCAGACTATTACCCAAACTATTACCATTTCTTTTTTCCAGTTTGTCATGTCAACTGGTACCTGAAGTATGTGCTCCTGTGACTAATATTAATGAACTCTGTGTGTGTGTGTGTGTGTGTGTGTGAGAGAGAGAGAGAGAGAGAGAGAGAGAGGAAGTTGAAAGTGTAGGCTTAAACAGCTTTGTGCTGTGAAGCATTTTCTTGTAGGCTTTAATCCTGTTTTCTTCTGATATTAATACTGCAGTACTATTTTGATAATAGAGGTTATTATGCAATAAGGTGTATTTGTAATACCAGAGTCATAGCCATTAATGGCTTAAATTTAGTATAGGGTGCATTTGGGTACTATTACACTGAAAGCTTTTGAAAGTATTCGCCACTATTATCAGATTATTACCTAACTATTACCATGGTGTTACCGAGCTGTGGTGTCATTAGAATTATCAACCTATCCATTCATATTCATCTTCTTTGCAAGCTTTAGTCCTGTTTTTCACCTCACAGATTTACAGCTTGAAAAAAAATAGATTATTAGTACAAAAACTAGTAACTAGTAAAAAAAAATTGGTAACAATAATGTTCATTCATTAATTGACGCTTGGTCAAACTCTCAACTTATTAAGTATTGCTGTCTCATTAACATGTTGTATTTATTTATTTTGTAGGCTAAAATCTGAGAAGCCATCACCATGTTATTGTTTGTTGTATTTCACATTATGCAGATTTTTCAGCATGTGGTCCTCAATATATAGTATAGAAGTCACTGCATTTTCTGACTTTTCAAGGTTTCCTGTGTCCAGCATCTTCAAGACAGACGAAGCTAACTTTTTTTTTTTTTTCACATTTATATTTAGGTTAGGTTATGAGTAGGTTAGGTTTATAGTTTTTAGTTTGTATATTTTAGCTTTTTATGCTGGTCTAGGGACAGTTAAGTTAGCAAATTAATTTAGTTCAGATCACTTACAGTTGCATATTATTGTTACAATTGTGTTATTTTTTTACGAGTTATTGTTGTATAGGCTATTGTATATTGCAGGACCAAGTGAGACGAGGAAGACCAATGCTTCCAAGATGCCGCGCTCAGAAAGTGCGTTGGACAAGTCTCGACCTTGCAGATCCTGCCCCACTTAGCCCAAACACTTCCGACCATGGGGTACCTCAAAGACCTCCGTCAACCAGCCGGCTGTGGATGATGGATAACGCACCCACAACTCCTTCTCCAGTCTACAAGGTAGACAAGGTTTGTTTTTTTCCCCCATCACAGTGGACACAGACATGGCCTGATAATACAATCTGCTGTCTTAACTACTTCCTTTGAATAATAAAATATTAATTCACTATTGAGTATTTATAATGTATGAATACATTTGGTATTGTGTGTCATCAGGTTCTGAAAATACAGACACCCCCACAGTCCAAGAACAGCTGGATGACCTCTGGACCCACCTGGGCCCCCGTTCACCAGTTGAAAAGATAGGCTTTTTAAAAAATTCTTCAATTGTTATGTCTGCACAAAGTGATACACAAAACATTGTATGTATTCCATTTCAACAAACACAAACATGAAATGTATATTTAAATACATGACTTAATGCAAACCAATCATACTAAACATCATTTTTTTTTTTTAAATCAACCATTGCACACACTTCCATCCAAGGAAAGGTTACATCTTGATGGTAACTTTTTAGATTAACAAAACTTACTATACACAACAACTCAATCTACTTGGTTGCTTCAAAATTTTACGATAGTTTTGCAAATCCTGACCCAGAGAGAAGCACATCAAACAAATAAAAAAAGCAATGGTAGATTTTCAAGGCCTTTCAATCCGTCCATTTCAGTCCTGAAATGATGGGTTAAACATCCTTACTAAGCCCACATTAATAATATATTAATTTCAGGTGAAATATATATTTTTTTACTTTAAATTCTAATCTCATTTAAAGTAATTGATACTACATTTTTCATATGAAATTATGTAAAAACAAAGAGAAAAGAAAAGATAAGTCTAAAACTAAAAAGTGGTCTTCCTCGTCTCGCATGGTCTCAGTAGCAGTCGCAGGTTCGCATGGTCTCAGTAGCAGTCGCAGGTTCGCATGGTCTCAGTAGCAGTCGCAGGTTCGCATGGTCTCAGTGGCAGTCACCGGTTCGCATGGTCTCATTGGCAGTCGCAGGTTCGCATGGCCTCAGCGGCAGAGTTACTGGTTCACATGGTCTCAGACAGAGAGATGTTTTAGTTGTTCTCTGCTTCATTATTTGTCCAGAATTCGTCGCATCAACTGAGTTTGTATGATCTGAACTGTGAGATTCCGTTCAGTGAGGGGGGGTCACAGACAACATGCACGTTAAATTTGGGGTCGCGACTCAAAAAGGTTGAGAACTACTGGTCCAGGGTATGGTAAGTTACACAGCTATCTTTTGAATAACTATGTTTAGTTATAGTTATTGACATGCATAAGTGCAATTATAGTTACAATTTTAAATGTATTCACATCAAATAGTGATATAATAAGAGAGAAAAAACAGAATATCTCACCATAACCTCCTGGCTTGTTGAGGTGTCTAGTGCAGTCACTGTCCTGGTTACAAATATACTTCTTATCATTCTGAGTAAGACATAATAACGCATAAACACACATTAAAATTGAATAAATAATGACAGTTTTTTCATCAATTTAATTATGGTGTTGAATGAGCCAGGGGTACTTAAAGTAGGAACCCACAGAGCATCATCACCCAACTCTGCAATTCCTTTCAGGCCCATGGAGATTTAAGAATCTTGGTTTTAGTTATGGCCACAACTTTACTGTTAATGAGCTGTCCCCTCAACTATAGCACATGACACAGAAATGCAGTGCCGCCCACCTTCCTTGCTGATTGCACTTAGACTTTATGAAAAGGCAGCTTTTTAAATAAATCAGACAACAGCATAAGTGTCCCTTACGGAATCCCCAAACGGCCATGCATTCATATATTTTTTTACCGAGATAACAAGATAATTATCTCGTTATTATCTCGTCATTATCTCGTTATTATCTCGTTATCTCGAGACAGTTGTTTTCCTGAGATAACGAAATAATTTTCTCGAGATGTGTAGTCCAGACACGTAGCCAGTGATGGGCTTACTCACTGCTTCCTCACAGGCCCACTCAGCCAAGTTTGATAAAAACATATATCTCACAACGGCTGGCAGCAGTATAAGTTAACAGTACAAGTTAACACTGGCGTGAGACCACAGAAAGTCTAAAGGCCGGTGTTGCGTCCTTACTGGTTTCCACACTAACTGGTTGCCGTAGGCTATGATCTGCGCATTTTCTGTTACGCATGAGCTGTCCGTGGTACTGAAACCACTTGCTGTTAATGTGAGAATTCTGTCTGATGCAGGCCTATGTTATGTTGTGTGTTGACACTTTATCTACCGTTTAATACTGTAAGAAATAAAGCACGAAAATCATAAAAATCAAAGTGCAATCAGCACTTGTAGGAAGGTGGGTGGCACTGCATTTCTGTGTCATGTGCTATAGTTGAGCCGCGAATATAACGAACAACACAACGCAGAGTTCCAGGGTGTGGAGAGGCTCATCCCACATGGGCTGGGTTACAAATACAATTATACATTTATTTCCTTTCTTACATACATGTTTATATTTTTTTTTAACAAAATATGTTTTTATCATACTTGGCTGGGTGGGCCAGTGAGTAAAATGGGCGGGCCCTTTGCTGGCTACGCGTCTGGACTACAGATCTCCAGAAAATTTTCTCGTTATCTCGAGAAAACAAATGAAATTAACTCGTTATCTTGAGAAAACAGTATATGAATGCATGGCCGTTTAGGGCTTCCGTAGGTCCCTGGCCCTCCACCTAATAAGGTAAGATATCTATCTACCCACCCTAAAAGAAGCAGCAAAAACTATGTAAGACAACCTGTTATTGTCTAGGGCAGGGATTCCCAAAGTGTGGTGCATGCACCCCTGCCTCTGATCCTGAGCCTGTCATCATCTTCTTTGCTCTTAAAAGTGTAAGCTTGCACATAACTTTGTTGCAATATATTGAAACTGTGTTCAGGTTAATTCAAATGCGAGACCGCATTGTTGTGATGGTGATTATTTGATTCTATGTGTGTTCTCATTTGAGCATGATTAAACATGCCGCTTTTAATATGGCTATAAAAAAGCTTATTGCATTTTGGTTTTTTTGAAGGTGTGGGGGATTGGGGGTGCGTCAACATGGTTGGGACATAGAAGGGGGTGCGTGGCTAAAAACGTTTGGGAACCGATGGTGTAGTAGAACTAAAATCCACGACACATAAATGAGATATTGTTTGTCGTAGGCTATGACAACTGTTTCACGTTGTCTTCATAACACCCTAACTTTTGGCACTTAGATGTATTTATTTTATCTATGATGCCTTACCAGGTTTTTGCTCTAACCTTAGAGAAGTGGTTTTGTTTCATAGTCTTAAGTAAACTGTGGCCTTTGAATTAAACATAATCACTTTGTTTTCAGTAAGCGGACATTTAATGTGCTGATAACAACCTTCTCAACCTGCCAGCAGGTGGAGCAGGACTCTACTCGCCCATTCGAAACAGGTGCTCTAATACGGATTATAGATAGTACGATGTTATGATTCTAAGGGTGCTTTCACACCTGAAAGTCCGGACCAAGGTCCGTGTTCTGTTACATTGTATACATTTGGTCCGGTTGGTTTTGGTTTCACACTGCAAAAAGAAGAACGGACTTTACAAGACAATTCTACTGGACACGTCATCTCCCTATGTACTTCTGCGGCTCATTTTGTTTTGGTTACACTGCGTTGTTAGGCCGGCCGGCATCTGACGTCAGTGTTACTCCCTCAACTTGCTTACACAAAATGAATCCAGCGAGACACCTTTTACTCCGTTTGAGTCCTTTTCCCATGAGTTATTTGAGTCTTGTGGCAGTGATGGTTTCTGCTGCTGTCCTCAGCTCCGTTGTGCACACAATTAAATGTTTGTCCTTGGTCTTGTGTTACCTTGCCGCTGATTAGTCGCGGAGCAACGCACACGCCGCAGTCACACACCGCTGTCACACACCGCTGTCACACACACGCAGCTGCACCTCCAAGCAGATCGCCGCAACAAATACTTTTGCTGGTCTTTTGCTACCAGCAGCACCAGCTGCAGCTGAGCAATACGTGAAAGTGCTTTGTATTCGCAAGTACCGTAATTCGAGAGCAGAAGAAGAAAAAAACTTCCTGTCATTGATACGAAGGTCCGAACTATAAAAAAGTTGTTTTCACACTGCAAAAGGTTCGGACCTTGGTTCGTTTGGTCCGGACCGAGACCACCTCTTTTGGTCAGACCAAACTTTGGTCCTTTGGTCCGGACCGTGGTCCGCGGCACCTTTCACACCCTGAATTTAGGTTCGGATCAAACTGAAAAGTCCGAAAGTCCGGACAAAACGAGATAGGTGTGAAAGCGCCCTAAGTATCTAATTTTGTTTTTTGTCCTGAAAAAAATTGTGGACCTATTAACCATTTATAAGTTGCCTTTAATGCTCGACAGAAATGGTCACAACTTCTCTCCTCCATATTCAGACTTCATCTACTGATAATTTAAATCACTTCTTTTGCAAAGTACAACAATTATGCAGGTATCTGTCATGGTGGCACTGCTGCAGCCAAGTCAATAAAACAAACAAACAAACAAACAAACAAGAGAAGCTAGCACAGCATTGCTACATGCACTAAAACAGGAAGAAATCCAATACTGCAATTTACACATATGATTTGATTTGGCATGCTCCCTCTGCAGCTGCACTGTTTCTGTGCACAGTTCAGTTTCTCCTGCATTCCTCAGGCTGATGGTAAATGATGGTAATAATATTATTTCTGCAACCAGTATTAAATCTCATTCATCAACGCCATTTGCACTCGGATGCTCTTCCTCGAGGGAGGTGAGAGAACTGCAGGGTGTTCTGAAAGTCTTCACCTCTTTAACAGTTCAGCCAACTCATTCTCTCTGTGCTAAATGCCTCAAGTACACCAGCAGGATTCAGCTCGGCAGACTTTATCACGTCCAAATTTTACTCTTTATTTCTTACCAGACTTGAAGAGGAACTCCACATGATTTATTTTTATGTCTTTTGTTGCATATTCTCATAGATTGTTGTTGATATATGATTCTAAAACAATACTTTTCCAAAAACATATGTTTGCAGAATGTTACAAGATATTTAAGACTGAGGAACTGTAACTGTAATAACCAGCAGGAAAAATTTCCAATCTCCCCCTGGTAACAAAAAATAACAAGTGTCACAGTCTGGAGAGAGAGGAGGGCAGTGCTGCATTTCAAACTGCTTTTGTTAAGGTTAAAGATAACCTGCAATTTAACTTGTGTACGTAAATTCATCACACTCTATATCATCTACATAACTAAGTTTAAGAGTTTTAGATCTTGTAATTGTCTCTTGTAATTGCATCCTGTTGTAACATGCATGAGAAGTTGTTTTTTAACCTAAACCCTGATCTTTTTCCTAACCTTAACCATGTAGTTGTGTTGCCTAAACATAACCAAGTAGTCTTTCTTTAAATATAAAGTTTTTTTGTTTTCCAAAGCTAATTACCAGTAGCCTGGCTAACACCAGACCAAATCTCATTGGAGATTAGGTCTGGACACCTACAATGCTTTTCTCCGTAGAGGAGGTGTGGTTTACGATCCTCCGGAGCCGTTTATTGGACGCTTAGAATGTCTATCAAAGCGTCTGTAGGTAGCTCTTAGCCAATCAGATCAGTTATACCAGATGACGTAGTAGAGCAACAGAAATGGATGTTTGTTGTGTGTGTGTCTGTGAGAGAGTGTTGCTGCTGCTTTGCTTCTTCAGTTCTCGCTTTCTGCAAGATTATTTATTTTCACGCTTTATTCCCCCTCATGTCATTCTGCCCCACACATCCACTGATTTTATGGGCAATAAACAAGCTGCTGCGGGTCTCTGGGGGCTCCGCTGTCCCCCGGCTCGGAGCCAGATCACCGGCGGTGACCGGCGGTCTCGCCGGCTCGGCGCAACGAGCCGCAGAAACCGCCCGTGCGGCGCTAATAGCCCCGCTACCGGTGATCTGGCTCCGAGCCGGGGGACAGCGGAGCCGCTGAGAGACCTTTCGCCTTTCAACTTTCGCTCTAAACTATTTAAAACACCATCTACAGCTAAAGAGAGTTTCGCGTCTGCAGCAGCCATGTTGGATCCGGAAAGCTTCTAAGTGCCGAGTAGTACGCGTCATCGTCTCACCGTCCCTCCCCGCTCTGTGATTGGATCCCTAAAACAGGGCTAAGATAATCGCCTCGTTTCCAGACTGGCTGGAGGTTCGAAATCAAATTCGAGCGCGCAAGGCAGTCTGGGTATACCCAGGCTAAATTACCAGAGTAAATGAGAATGAGTTGCAATGGTGCAGCAAAGTTGAGATTCATCAGATCTGAGGTTTGCACAAACTTACATATCCAACATCTACTCAGGTGACGGGTTCGCTCAGAAGATCCAAGTGACCTGCTGGTGATAGAAGAAAGGAACAGGTCATATATGTATGCTGGGACCTGATTGTGCAGGACACCTTAAAATTAGATTGGTTGTCCTGCTGGAGCTACTCAACACATGCTGGTCTTTTATATTTTTTCTAAGCATGCAGGAAGAGAAACTTCTGGTAGAATTTGATGGTTTTGTTACGCCAAGATTCTTGTTGAGAACTGGAGCCCTGTCTCCTCCAAAATAATGTTAATACATTTAATATGTTTTTGCAAAGGAAACATAATTATATCCTGCAATAATCACACAAAGTTTCCTTCAAGGTAAACACACAAGCCATGTTTCCATCAACTAATTTCTCACCAAAATCCGATAAAAGATTTTCATAAAAAGTTTTAAACGTTTGATAATGCTCTCAACAGGAAATGTAAACTTTCTGAATAAGTTCTGATGTAGTAAATATTTAACTCACATGACTGATCAGCTTTTTCCTCTGACATGAAGGAACAATTAGAAGTTGTCCATTTAAATCTATGGCGGATAAGCCTACAGCAATTTATGACACTGCCATCTGCTGACCAAAGTATGTTACTGCAGCTTTGTTTATTTGATCTAAACCAGCTTATTGAAACTCACTAATTCACATTTTCTTTATTGCAATGTTTCAATATTTTGGCTTTGATGGAAACACGGCTACTGACTCCAGAAATATCTGCACTTAAACCATCAAGATCAAAAGAACATGAGAACAATCTGTTTTAACATGTTGCTCAGTTCAAGAGCATGCAAAAAAAAAATAATTCTTTATTAATTCAGCAGCTAGCTCAACAAGTGCTTCTGCTGCTGGTGCATTTGATCAAACTGCACGACAAAATCAACACAGCAGCAGAAAGGCTGTGACACGTTCGCTCAATCAGAGCTGCTCGTCAGCTGAGCCTCCTCCAGCTCCCTCCGTCTTTTTTTATCCACTTCTTCATCCTGCCCAGCGGGGGGGTCTGTGCATCCGTCAGGCGATGTGTGGGAAATAGTGGGACTGCAGCTTTGTGATTGTTGTAATTTTCATCTCACCACCTCCAACACTCCTCCCTCCTCTCTCCAGTCCACGGCCACCTGCCTTTCTTCTTTTCTCCTCCAGCTGCTGAAGCTGCTGCCTGTCATGGTAACTCTCAGAGACGACACAGCCATGCCTCTGAGTCATAGTCATAGTCTATATATATATATATATACATACATATACACACACACATACATACACAGCCATGCCTCTGAGTCATAGTCCTAGTCTATGTATATACACATATATATACTAGGGCCGGGACTCGATTAAGAAAAATAATCTAATTAATTAGAGGCTTTGTAATTAATTAATCAAAATTAATCACATAGAAATATTTGACCTGAGAACAGTGAGAAGTAATTTTTCTCACATGGATTTTTAGTTTACCATTGAATAATGACTGAATACATAAGCTTAAGCAACAAAAATATTGTTTATTTTTGTTCAAGTCCAACAGACCAGTGCAATTTTTGACATTAAGTGTAGCAATAGCATATTTAGAAATATAGTACATTTCAGAAATTCAGGTAGCCTATAGGTAGGTAGACCTTCTGTAAACTATAATACTTTGGTTTTTTAAGTAAAACACAACCATCAAACCAGACAACTGGCGGAGTGTAGGTTGGGTTAAAAATAAATGCGATTAAAATGAGTAAATTTTTTAGGACCGGGACTTTAATGCGTTAATTAAGACACAAAAATTAATGCGTTAAAGTCCCAGCCCTAATACATACACATTTATTTACCATTTTAACTGCTTAAAATAACGAGAAACCGTGGCCTTATTTTCGACCCACAGGACCAAAGCACTTCTCAAAGGTTAGGTCCAGACAGTTCCTGGTTAGGCTCTGTAAAAGACAGTTTAAACAGTAAATAAATTATGTAAATGCTGGGAGTGAAGTAGTTAGGAGGACGACGTGACTACTGGAAGTGACATAGTTCAGTAAAAATATGATGCAGGAAGTAAACTTTGAATCACATGGTTTACTTTTGTTTTCACATGAGACACCAACTCCCTTCTGGTGAAAGTCCTGGTTTGTTTGACCCATCCACCTCCCCTCCCTCACACCCTAACTGGCACTTTGGGAATGATGGCGAAGAGTATAAAGCAATTGTGCTTTACTACGGCCACTAGAGAGCACTACTAACTCCAAAGGGACACATGGGGAAGGATGGTCATATAAAGATTGTAATAAGATGATGTATTAATGACACATGGGGACATTTTTTAAGGGGAGGACAGTCTCCGTTTTGGCCTTATCCTGAGTCTCTTATATTCTGTGTTTCTGGTTTTTCTTACTCACAAAAAACAACAAATGTATACTGTAAATGTCTTTCATTTAAATTAAATATTGCTTTTGGAAATGGTTAAAATTGTGCTGCATGTGGATAAACACTTACAGATGCTGCATCAGTCTGGATTACTGTTTAAAATGGCTCCATTAGGTTTATAGCTGTGTTTATGTAAATGAGCTTACTCACATACGTGGCCGGAGTTTACAGATGAGCATTTCAGATTGCAGTTAATGCTCTGTTTCCCTGCTCGAGCAGCTTTAGCCGGCGCTCTGCACAGACTCTCCGCTGAGGACGCCCGTCAAAACATTTTTAGAACAAGCAAGCAAGAGAGAGAGAAAGCATTCATTTTTGGCTCGTTCGCCTCAACAAGCTTCAATTTGTCTCCCACTTAGAGACCAATCGACTCGCTCAGCCCTTCGCCCCTGAGACCTGCGAGCAGTTTGGATTAGAAAATGGAGCTCTGCTAAACAGCACTCAGCAGTGTGTGGTCCAAACACAGAGCAGAGACAAGGCTGTGGACAAACAAACATCTCAGTCGGCCTGAAACCTCAAGTTACCTCTGAACAGTAAAGTTCAGTACAGTACAGTAAGTTAGCTCATGTAAAGAAGTTAGGATTGATTCATAACTGTTCAAGATCAGAATGACTGTTGACTCTAAACTTGGATGGTCTTGGATGTTAGTTCTGTAAATTGTTAAATTAAAGTGAATTATTATGTAAAAAAAACACACAAAAATGATATTGAATTAAGACAATTTAATGGAAATCAATGTAAAAAGTACTAGAAAATTTCCTCTGGGGAAATACTGAAAGGACCACGGGGGCTACTGCCGGTGTGTGTACACTATGATGAGATTCTTCCAAGATTTCAAACAATTAATACTAGTAATGTTATGATGCTATATTATATACAAGGAGCACACCTACAGCAAGCATTCTTTTTCAAGTATTTATTTATACAGCAACCTATGCCCTTTAACCTCAAAATGTGTGTGTGTGTGTGTGTGTGTGTTTAAAAAAAAATTGTAAAATAACTTATACTACTATAATAATGTTAATTTTCTTCTTTCTTTCCAGCATAGATAATGCAAAATGTGGCTTTATGCAAAGACCAAAATTCTAGTGTTATTTGTGGGATCAGTCAACCTGATCTAATGATGAGACCTATAATTTACATGCCATTTTTACAAATTTTAAGCTTTTTGAGTGTCATTCAACGCTCTATTCTAATTCTTTATTTTAAGTACGTCTGGACACTTGGTCCACTATAGCCGCAGTTTTAAACATGATTAATGTTGTAAATTCAAACAAAGATACTTAGTTATGTTTAGAAAATGATCATGGTTTGGGTTAAAATATATATGTTTGTTATATGTTTGTCACATGTGTTAATTAACACATGTGACATGGGACATAAACAGCAGGTTCTTAGGTGAAAATCATGTGTATGTTTAACCCATCCATCCAATCGGTCTGCCCAACACGGACTTTTTCAAAGTAACACATTATTACATAGAGTTCCATTTTGGTAAACACTGAGAAATTAATTTGCACCTTTGACAAATAGCAAAGCATCTTGACAGAGCTGACCTTTGAAAGAAAGAAAGGAGGAAGCTCTTACATTAGCTGTGTCACACCGTCCAATTTCATGCAATTCTACTGGACAGAAATAGGTAGGACAGGACAGAAATGAGTGTATGAGTGGAGCCAATGCACTGAACCAGCCTGGAGCACTAACAGTAAGTAAAGGATTAAATAAAAACACATTTTTGTGTGTTATTTTCTGAATGACCCAACCAAGGATAATCTGATGAAGGCAGCTTTTCATATAAAGTAACATTGCTCCATAACTGTTTGGACATTAAATCTAAAATAAAAAAGAGTTTAAACCAAAATCAGAATATGCAAAAGAAAACGTTTAGCATTTTAGAAGGAAAAGGCACCGTTTGACAGAGACTTGAGGAGCAGAGGCCAGCTCGGTGCAGAGCTTCAGCTGTTTGTCATCCCCCAAAACACAAGACAACAAACACTGAAAAATTCCCTGTTTGGGGGCGACACAGTTCAGAGGCAGACTTGTCACATTCTGTTAGGGGTGTATATGTGTGTGTGTGTGTGCGTGTGTGTAGGGGTGATGTCTGAGACTGGATGTGGGTTGAGCCCCAACATGCCAAAACACTCTCAGCCCCCTCCCACCCTCAGCCAGTCTAGCAGCTTGTCCTTCCCCAGGGCCCCATGTCTGCCATGTCAATCCAAGTCTGGGTGTGTACACACACACACATACACACACACAATTTCCATGTATACAAACATTCAGGCAAACAGCTCGCAGCGCCTACTTTGGATTTTACAGAAGAAAACAATAAGAATTTAATCAGAATCAACATGAAACGGTCTCATCTCATCTCTGAGAGGTGGTTCAAGCTTCCATCAACAGTTCAGTGGATGATGTGACATGTAAACACTTTCAGATTACTTTCTTTTTTTAGAACCTTTTTCTGTGCATGCTCACTTACTGTTGGGTTAGTCAAAGTTGCAGTTCCGCTGTAAGGCTTAGTGGGTGAGAGAGATTTAAAGTGTTACGAGAGATAAGAGACAAACGTGTTTTGTTCTTCTGTATTTTGGATGATGTGAACATGCTCTTAAAATGTTGATGTGCGTGAGGTTGGTGATGTCGATTTCTAAATGATTGGACACACCTTCTGCATTAAGCTGTACTGGTCAGGTGGAAGCACATGTAGTTTCATAAACATGACAAATGGGGGTCTGCCTCAGTCTGGTATTCACGTATGCACATTTATAGACTCCACATTCCACACTCCCTTCCAGTTTGTAGCAATAATGCACCATAAAATTTGTCAACTTCTATATTATATCAAGAATAAGGTAAAAAAAAAGAAAGAAAAAGAAAATGTCATCTGGCTGTCTTTGTATTCCTTTAAAGATCATGTTATATAAATGTGTCAGATCTCTTACAAACTGGGAACCGGGAACGTCTCAGGCCTCTCAAAAGTCTCCACTACAAGTTAGCCCCCAGAGGGAATTAGAGACTCCGGAGGTGACGTATGGTTTTTGCTGTCGCTAATTGTGCACAACGTCAGCAGCAGAAAGCAGCATGGCTAATTATGCACATAGTCTCCGCTGATCATAAACATAGTGATTGTGAATTAACGGCATCGCTAACTGTGCAAAGAGTGTCCGGTGCTTATTGTAAGCAGATGTGAGAGATCCCTAAGTGAACACCTCCTATAGCAGCAGCACATACACACTGTACTGCTAGAGAGCTAACTGCTGCTAACGGCGACACTTCTTAACGTGCCAACTCCGTCTTACTCCTCTAAACGGGCTCGTTAAGAGAAGTAAGAAGGAGTCGCTGGATTTGTCTCCATTGGCTTTCTTGAAAAATAGTCCTAAGGGGGTCTGAAAAGTCTAAATTTAGCAACAAAGTGGCTAAGTTGGGAACACTGCTTTGCCGGCTTTTACAAATGGCGTATGTTGTTGTCGTGTAGAGTACTACGTCACATCCCAATTAGTGATCTATCCAATCAGTAACCAGGCTGTTTTCAGGGGAGAAAAAAAGACCCTGCTCTTCTACAGGGATGAAAAAGGTCCCAACAAAAGCCGGCTCCGGACTGCTCGTATTCAAATTAGGGGTGTTTCAGCAAATGAGACCCGCCTCATTCCGGGTATTGTCCGGTAGTGGAACCAGCCCTAAGCCATGAGCTCAATTGGATCTTGTGATTGCCCTGTGTGATCATGTAATCCAAAAGTTTTTCTTGTGTGACTGTATTTTATTTGTGTCTTGTGTGTTTGGTGTCAATGAGTGTTTTACCTGGTTAAATAAAGGATATTGATTGATTGATTGATTGATTGATTGATTGATTGATTGATTGATTGATTGGTTGACATGGAAAGTATGTAGCCTCCTTAATTTGTCAACGAGGGGTCAACATTTTGGGAAATAGCCAATTTGCTTTTTTTCCCCTGTGCATATACAGAACTGGACATGGTTAGCCTACAAAGACTAGAAGCAGGGTTAAACAGCTAGCCTTATGTTACACCAAATATATATCCATATACTTTTAAAGCTCTCTAATTAACTTGTAACTTGTTGATGCTGCACACAGTAAATGTAAAAATAGTTACACAATAACTCTGAATAACAACATTGAGTCTTAGTTTCACACAAGACGCAAAAATGTTGTTAAAGTCTGGACTTTAACATGTAATACATCTGTTACCCTAAAAGCTGCTGATGGGTTTAAATTGGAGTTAATGGAAATCCAGATAAAGGCTGCTTCTTAGGGAAAAGAACATTTTACTGCTGCTCTTCTGTTTGGGAAATTCAGAAATATACCTCCACCTTTGCCTATTAAACAGTAACAATACATTTGTTGTATGTAGAACATATGAAAGCAGAAATCCCAGTGATGAAACACTGGAATGTTTGAATCCACAAGTTGAGTTTTTTTTTACATTAAAAGTCAGTAAAGTAAGATTTATTTTCAGTCGTCCTCATTGCAGGATGCACGAAGATTACAGCATCTTCTCACTTCTGTTCATTATATTTTCATGGGTGTAATGGTTGCTAAGCAACAACGGCAGTACTTGTGCGTGTGTGTGAGAAACAGAGAGAAACTACATACAGGCTGAGTGGGCTTTGATTAAAAAATAATAAATCTTTGATCTTCTTATGCTCTGCTTGTTAAAAACACAAGACTCTTAGTTTGGAAGTGAGATTTGTTTAATTAGTGCACGAGACCTTTTCTCATGCCTCAAAATGAAGCTAATTATAGCATCTGCTCATGTCACAGTGCTGAAAGAGTGACTGAAAACTGAGCTTTCATTACGTGTATTAATTAGAGTTGCACATCTCTCTGTGACAAATGATTCGATTCACATCTAGACACACAGGTTACGATACGATTCAAAAACGATATACTTTTATTACAGACTGATTCGAATCGAATCAATACAATGTAAGAACGATACGATTTGATTCTACAGTTAATATTTGTTGTAGATATTATATAGTGTGTCACTCACAAGTCTTATATTTTATTTATCTTCTGATTTGCCGTGTAGTTAAAAATCTGTTTTATTGGGGGTCTGAACAACAAAAAGACCACAAACATCTTTCTACATTTATAATAAGCAAGAATATTATAGAACCTTGAAATTGATATATGTTACTCTCCAGGCCAAGACCTTTCCGGTGATGTATTTGATTTAGCTCTATGAAAAAGTTTTATTTTTTTCAAACCTTGGAAATCTGCCCTAACAGACTTAGATTCAAACAGCCCTTTGAGTGCTCTGAGTGCGAGATGTGAAAAAATAAAACTTTGTCATAGAGCTAAACCAAATACATCACCGGAAAGGTCTTGGCCTGGAGAGTGTATAAATATGTATAATATGTATGTATAATATGTATAAATTTCAAGGTTCTATAACATTCTTGCTTTGAGATATTAACCTTTGAACCTTAACCCTGGGACATATGTAAATGATTATAACTAAGAGACAAAAAGGGTTACAGACATGAGACCTACTGTTATAGAAAGGTGTTGACATGGACTATAATGTGAGCATAGTCACTAAGGAGTGGGAGTGGGGGGGCTTTATATGGTGGCCCTGAAGTGCAAAACACACCAGCAATTCACACAGCACGCCAGCATTTCACCACAGCACGCCAGCAATTCACACAGCACGCCAGCAATTCACACAGCACGCCAGCATTTCACCACAATGCGCCAGCATTTCACCACAGCACGCCAGCAATTCACACAGCACGCCAGCAATTCACACAGCACGCCAGCAATTCACACAGCACGCCAGCAATTCACACAGCACGCCAGCATTTCACCACAGTACGCCAGCATTTCACCACAGCACGCCAGCAATTCACACAGCATGCCAGCAATTCACACAGCACGCCAGCATTTCACCACAACGCGCCAGCATTTCACCACAGCACACCAGCATTTCATCACAGCACACCAGCAATTCATCAAACCGGAAAGGGTAGGTACATATTGGACACTGATCCTCCTCCTGATTGGTTCCTGCCGTCATTCACTTCTCCATAGTAAAACCAGTCGCCCATGTAGTGCGCCCGTATTGTGATATTTATGGTAAATTCATTGAGCCGGTCCAGAGCGAGCTGACATGAAGGATAAACACTTTACTGTCATTCTTTTTCACTTTGCAGTATAAAACTCTTACCTGCAGAGAGGAGATGAAGTGTTAACGTTACATGGACACTCCACGTGATATAATCAAATTGCGTCGCGCCGAAAATGTATTTGTTGTGTCGGCGAAATTCACAATACAATGCCATTCATTCAGCCTCTCCGCTTATCCGGACTCGGGCCGTGGGGGGCTGGAGCTGATCCCAGCTGACGTTGGGGGAGAAGCGGGGTACACACTGAGCAGGAGCCGCTGAACTGGCGACCCTCTTGCTGTGAGGCAAGAGTGCTAACCACCACACCACCGTGTAGCCCAGTAAATATTACATTACATTAAAAAAGAATCTGTTTCCAATCAATAATTCCAGTCTAATACTGGAGGACCTCGGGTCTTCTCACTCACAAACTCACAGAATGTGTCTCTGTGGAATATCAGAATAAAATGCCCTTTGATATTTACTGTACAGTAATTATCCAAGCGCATTTTATTATGAATTTCGCCGACACAACAAATACATTTTCGGCGGGACGCAATTTGATTATATCACGTGGAGTGTCCATGTAAAGTTAACACATCATCTCCTCTCTGCAGGTAAGAGTTTTATACTGCAAAGTGAAAAAGAATGACAGTAAAGTGTTTATCCTTCATGTCAGCTCGCTCTGGACCGGCTCAATGAATTTACCATAAATATCACAATACGGGCGCACTACATGGGCGACTGGTTTTACTATGGAGAAGTGAATGACGGCAGGAACCAATCAGGAGGAGGATCAGTGTCCAATATGTACCTACCCTTTCCGGTTTGATGAATTGCTGGCGTGCTGTGATGAATTGCTGGTGTGCTGTGTTGAAATGCTGGCGTGCTGTGGTGAAATGCTGGCGTGCTGTGGTGAAATGCTGGCGCGTTGTGGTGAAATGCTGGCGTGCTGTGTGAATTGCTGGCGTGCTGTGTGAATTGCTGGCGTGCTGTGTGAATTGCCGGCGTGTTGTGTGAATTGCTGGCGTGCTCTGTGAATTGCTGGTGTGTTGTGTGAATTGCTGGCGTGTTGTGTGAATTGCTGGTGTGTTTTGCACTTCAGGGCCACCGTAGCTTTAGGATATGCTGAAAAAATAAAAAATCCCCCATTGAACAAGACAATATTTAAAGTCTGATGCCAAAAATGTGATTGACATCCCCTCAAAACCCTGGAAAGCCACTAATTAAGTATTTCCAACTTCCAATTTTAGGGGAAACCCTGTTTTATTAAAAAAACTTCAACTCCCTAGACCTCTCTTCAGTACTTACGTCGACATCAGTAAACTTTTTCTTCCGTATTAGGGTTGTGAAAACCTATTTCTACCCAATATATCAAATATCACACACTGTCTAATAAATAATTATACTGCATGTATATTATCTATGCTAAAAAACGACAACAATGTTTGTTTAATGAAGATATTTTAACTAAAACAAGCAGAGTCCGGGCCATTTACAGTGAAGTGCGATTCAATGAGATCGCACCACATCCGGTAGGATCGCACAGCGCAGCTGGTAGATTACAAAATAAAACAAATTTCAAAATAAAACACAGCGGATCATCTTTTTCTGGCGAGATCTTCGCCACAAAGTGATTATGTACATTCACTGAGTGAATATTTAGAAAACAAATTGATTTTTTCACTAAAAATGAGAGAACTGTCCGCCATGTTTTTTGTTCTGACCGCCGGAACCTTGAAAGTCACGTGACTTGGACACAAACCAATAGGAAAAAAATACCAGGTTGGTCATTAACTTAACTAGTTTAGCTCTATGACAAAGTTTTATTTTTTTCAAACCTTGGAAATCTGCCCTAACAGACTTAGATTCCCACAGCCCTTTGAGTGCTCTGAGTGCGAGATGTGAAAAAATAAAACTTTGTCATAGAGCTAAACCAAATACATCACCGGAAAGGTCTTGGCCTGGAGAGTAACATGTATAAATTTCAAGGTTCTATAACATTCTTGCTTTGAGATATTAACCTTTGAACCTTAACCCTGGGGCTTATGTAAATAATTATAACTAAGAGACAAAAAGGGTTACAGACATGAGACCTACCAGCAGAGACCTAATGTGGTATTTAGAAAACAAAACATTTATTTCTCGCTAGATATGTAATCAAAATCCATTTTTCTGCAGAAACAAAGTCAAAATATTGATTTTTTCACTAAAAATGAGAGAACTGTCCGCCATGTTTTTTGTTCTGACCGCCGGAACCTTGAAAGTCACATGACTTGGACACAAACCAATAGGAAAAAAATACCAGGTTGGTCATTAACTTGCATTGTAGCGAAATCCGTGTCAGTTTCACGGAAATTTGTGTCATTCCGTGGCTATTCCACGGATTTTGAGTTCAGCAAATCCGTGGCTATTTCACAGATTTCTGTGAGATCATGTTGACAATGCCCAGACTATTGAATGGGGGCATTCATCAGCGCTTATCATCCTATAACTATGGGCGAGTGCACCACCTGCTGGTAGGCCAGTAGGTCGTTATCAGCCAATTCAGATGGAGCAGCCATTGAATAGGCAAGAAAAATACCTGTGCTTCGTTACATTTCACTTTCGCTTTTGATGGGTTTAGGCACAGAAAAAAGGCTGCTCATTCATTCAATTTAGGGGTAAAAAGTTCCTGGTTTGGTGTTCTAAAACATAGTTTAAAGTTCAAGTTAAATAAAAGCACAAGAAGTGAAGTTGTTACAAGGACAACTTAAATGTATCGTCTGAAGTATTCAATATATTTATATAAATATATATAACACTTGTCACAAGTTAGGTTTATGTATAAATGTCAGTTTGAGAGAGATTTTGTGTTGCCAAAATAAATACAAGCAGAACCAGCAGCATAAGATTTTTTTTTCTCTCTTGTTACAAAAACCTACAGGATATTTTGCAGAGAACTTTTAACCCATAGTCCACAACGGTGTTGTCTTTGCAAAAATGCATTTAAAAAGTAGTGCCCAGACAGGAACGAAAATCACTTTCTAGCTACTTCTCCATAGTTCACCTTATGGCCTAGTATGGGCTTTACAATATATTCTTTTAGGTACAATAATTCAGTCCTATGCTGCATGTCTTCCCGCCTTCCTTTCTCTCTCCCCTTTCCGTTCTGTCTGTTTCACTATTAGTAAAGCATGAAAATGCCTTTAAAATATCTTCAACGTACATGATATTTGAAGTAACTTCACTTTTTTTTTTCATTTGTTTCACATATACCAATGAATGCCGGTCTCCTGGGTGAAAATCCTGGGTTGTGTGGCGAGCGGAGCTCTAGGTGTAAGTCAGTCAGTCGTGAGTAAAAAGAAGCCAGACAACGCCACCCTGGGAATTGAAATAGAATAGAATATATAAGTCAAGGCACTTAGGGTCGTTAACCTATAAGCAACAGACAGTGTTCCAGGTACAAAAATGTTATTTTTATTTCACAAGTTTAAGATTCAAAAGCACTTTTAAAAAGACATAATACTGGCATAAGGGGAAATAGGGGCCAACTCAGAGCTGAGGCTTACCAGGGGGGAATGGGCCGCACGGACAGCCAGGGAGCCCTGGAAGAGTCACCCCACTCACACGTGATGCAACGCACACACAAACACGCACACACTCACGTCAGTGCACCAATCAAAACCGGGGGGGTGAACAGCACAGCACACAAGAAGGGGGTCCCCACCACCGACGTCACCCGTCCCACCACCTTCGGCCTTCAGCTGCTGAGACAAGAAACGAAAATTAGGGGAAGAACTCTCAAAACAAAAACAATATTTGAATTACTAAAGGAAATTCAAATAAACTACAGAATCACAAAGGAACTTAATTGACAAAACACAATATTGGCTACACAATATACTAAAAATCAAAATAACCTAAACTACACAAAATAACTTAACTGTCAGAAAAGAAATACAGTAAGTAAGCTAATCAACCAAAAATAGCTTCAATGAAAATAAATCAATCAATCAATTAGAAGAAATGATACATCAACCAAACACAAAAAAGGATAAGGTAATTAAATCAAATATCACTGAGGTAGTTAACGACAGACAAAACTGAAATAAGAAGTATAGTCGTTAACAAATCAAACCAAATGACAACTTAAATAAATTAAGTGGTCAAACACAACATGAGAAGTAACAAGGTAATTAAACAAACAAATAAACGAACTAATCAAACAACAATACTGAAAAATAGGGGAAGAAAGATTAATCAAACAAACAACAAAAAGGAAAATAACCCCTTGCGCCACACAACAATATTAAGACTGCCCACTTTAAAAAGGTAGGAGAGTTAGTATTTTTTATAAGTCCACTATGCAGCGACTGGTGGCAAGTAGGAGTTGGGCAAAGCGTGGAGGAGGCAAAACAACCGGCGGCCAAAACCGCAGAGGCAAACAGTAGAGCAAGCAGTAGAGGCAAAGCCGGTAGCAGCAAAGCTGGTAGAAGCAAAGCAGGTAGCAGCAAAGCTGGTAGAAGCAAAGCTACCAGCAAAGGAAAGTGCCGTTGCGGGACCAGCACCGGAGCAAGCCTATGACACAACCGTCTTTATAAAAACAGCGAGAAACACGTTTAGACAGACACAATGTGGCGACCGCCACCATACCTGCAGCCGGTAGGAACGGGACGACCGGAAGTGAGACGGCCAGGAAGTGGGCGTGTCTCGGTCCTCAGAGTCAGAGGCCGTAACTCTGCCTGCCATCTGCCTATATAGCAGACTCCTGGCAATGATTGGCTGCTGAGAGCCAGGTAGTTAAAGGAGAAGACCACTGCAGCAGGCATCATCCTGCTACAGTTGTTTGACCCATCCACCTCCAATCCTGCTTACCTTGAGAGCAACTTTTTGTTCTTTATACTCCACCTCATTGCATCCCACTTCGCTTTCACACTCTGTAACGTCACTTCCACCTCGGTGATCTAGTTCCTAATGACAACAGCCAATAGAACGTGTTGCTAAACAACACAAATGAATACAGCTGCCATTTAATAGGCTGATAACAACCTACTGGCCTACCAGCAGGTGGATCAGACCCCTACTTCCCTATACTGATGGGTTGAAAAACGTAATAGTCAAAATGTTTAAAGTCCTGATATTGAACTTGTTTCTTGAAGATGCTTTATTATAACCTTTCCTTTACCTCCCTTTACTCTGCTCACTTACAGTCTGCTGCCTGAGAGTTCAATCTGACATCTGACCTGCACATTTTTTACATTTTACTTACTGTTTCAAACAGTTACTCTCCATATATTCCCTGACTTCATGTAGAGGTGTTCAGGACTTAATGCAACATTTTATATTAAAACAACAAGGTCATCTGTCTGACACCTCTTTCTATAAATTCTAACTGGAGCAGACTATTTTATTCTACAATAAATCCCACCTTAATTGTCATTTTTCCATCCTATCCGCCAAGAATTTCATTACAAAAGGTTCCTTTTTTATGGTTATAATTTGTTGTAACCATTCCTCCTTGCCATACTGGCTATAAAGCTGGCCCCTCTTCACATGACTCCGCTATAAAAGATGGAGGACAGAATGTTTTCTAAAGTCATGCAAAGCTAATATGAGGCTTCTGCAGAGTTATGGGTATTGTTTGTGGCAAAATCCAAGTAATTTTAGTGTACCAATAAATACCAAAGATTTAATTGATTTACCTTGTGTGCACAAGATTCAGTAGAGATTACATACAGGCTTTAAGATTTATTCAAAGTCGAACTGCACATGAAAGCATCTTGCAAATGTACTCTCACAAGCGACTGCAGTGAGTCCACAGTTGTGTTATAAACGCCTGTTTGACCAGGTTTAGTTTTACAGCCTCTCTGTGTCGCAGTAGACTTCTTCACTTTCTATTGGATTCCCTTTTTATATCTTTGCTTCACGTCTGCTGGCTGGCCAACTTTCTCCTCAGGGATCGATACAGATTCATTTTATTGTATCTTATCTTAGATCTGAGGCGATCAGATCAGCCACGCTGCGATCGCTTGGTATTTAAGTGCAGTGAATCAATGTCGGGCTAAGTGGCATCTGATTTGTGTTGTAAAGTTGAGTCAGACAGATCAGACAAGCAGAACCAGTTTCCTGTTCCCTTCAGGTGCAAGACTATTAGGAGTTTAAGGATTGGATCGTGGCCATTAAATCAAAGCTGAACAAGTACTGAAGTACTTTTCTGACTCTGTGGGAACTTTTCTCTGTCACAGCTGCAGCAGTTCACTGTGAAGCATCAGCTAAATACTGAAGTGAAACCCAACCCATCAGTGAAGCAAGAAGTGTCAGGCTGGGCTCAAGTCAGGACTCAGATGCAGAGCAGGTGAATTTGAAAGTTTCTTTTTTCAAGGAATGCGGCAGGGTAAGTCCTCACAGAGTGAAAGAAAAGGGCTATGAAACACCTGACTGAGTAAAAACTAAACAAAGAAAAGTCGCTCCAAAGGAGGAAAAACACCAGACCTATCTACACTAACAACTAACTATATAAACTAAACTCTCGAGAGGAAAACTATTAAATAATAACACCTACAAACTAAAAGCGCTCTAAAAGGGAGGAACAAAACCTGATAGGAAAAATAAAAGATTCTACTAAAACACTATGAAAAACTGGATCAGGACTAAAGGGGGAAAAATAATAAAGAACACAAAATCACTCCAAAAGGAGGAAAAACAAAACGGCTGACTAAAAATGCAATAAAACTAAGAACTGCGCTAAACTAATAAATTACAAAGAAAAATCACTCTTGCGAGGAAGCCAAAAGGGCGAAAAACAAGACAAGCTGTGGCTGTGGCAAGAAGGAGATAACTGTCTGGTATGGTGACGGAGTCAAACACACTGGACCAAGACAAGGGAAAACACAGACTATTGGAACACAGGGAGGGAAGGGAGCACCAGGTGAACACAATCGGTAATTAGGGGAGACAATCAGACAGATGACACACGGGGAAGGGCAAGTGACCTGAAACGAGAGGAGAGTTACTATTTCAAAATAAAACAGGAAATAACAAGACCAGAACACAAATAAAACACCACCTCAGCGGTGTGACAAGAAGAATGTTTTCCGTACAGATAAGAATGATGATAAAAATGTATTCTTACAGTAGTCACATTTCCATCAATGAATTTCTCTGCACATTTTGAAGATTTGCATGAGAAAAGCTTGATGGAAACAGCAAAATTAGATTTTGTTTAAGCACCTTTATTTTCCCCTCAAAACAAGTTGATTGAAAATCACCAATTCACAGTTTCTTTAATGCAACATTTCAAAATTTTGCTTCAAAATTTGATTTGACTCTAATGGAAACACGTCTACTTTCAGGCTGCATATATAATTTCTGCTAACTACGTGTGTTTGTATGATGGCTTGCTCATGTGTCATGAGTTTGTTTTAGTTGCCACAAATCAAGGCTACACATTTACAAGATGCAATACACACATTATTTTCTTTCCAGTTGTCTTTTAGTTTTTTTAATCCTGTCCAGTTGTCTTTTAGTCTTTTAGCTCTTACCCTGTCCTGTTGTATTTTAGTCTTTTAGTTTTTATCCTGTCCAGTTGTCTTTTAGCTCTTATCCAGTCCTGTTGTATTTTAGTCTTTTAGTTCTTATCCTGTCCTGTTGTCCTTTAGTCTTTTAGTTTTTATTCTGTCCTGTTGTCTTTTAGTCTTTTAGTTTTTATCCTGTCCTGTTGTCCTTTAGTCTTTTAGTTTGTGTGCCATCCTGTTGTCTTTTAGTCTTTTAGTTATTATCCTTTCCTGTTGTCCTTTAGTTTTTATCCTGTCCTGTTGTCTTTTAGTTTTTAGGTCCAGTGTTCCCTCATGGGGGCCTCCGCCGCACTGGGGGTTGTGTTGGGTCTGCCCGTGGGGATGTGGTCTTGGAGATTCCCTGGGCCCGGGGGACTAGGCGGCTCTGCACCATGTGTGGAGACCATCCCCGGTCTACCCGATCGTGGTGGTCTCTGTGACGGCGTCCTCTATGGCTGTGGGCTCTGCCACCTCTCAGTGTGGATGCTCCCACAGGTTGCATTTTCCTCATCTGGATCCTCGGTGCCTTGCCATGTCTCTACACTGTCAATCAATATGTGCTGTGTGTGAGTCTGAGTGTGTGTTTGTGTGCATGCGTGTCTTTGTGCGTGTGTGTGCATGTTTGTGTATGTGTACATACAGATGTCTATGTGGGGAAGGGAGGGGTGGGTTTTGTAATTTTTATTGTCTGTTTTTATTCTTATTTTTTGTAAAGCACTTTGTGTTACATTTATATGTATGAAAAGCGCTATATAAATAAAGTTTGATTTGATTTGATAAACAGTAGGGAGCAGTGTAGGGGCAGGACTCACCATTGCAACAACGTGCTTAATATAACAGCCGACAAGTCATCTACAGTTCCTGCCGTGATCTCAGAATTAACAGTAAAGCAGAGGCAGTTAGAAGCTGTCTTATATCTTTGAATATAGTAACCTCCTGAAATGTTCCCAGGGTTTTTATTTACATCCTGCCAATCCGGTACTTCTACACAGTCTGACTTGTCTTGTGAAAAGTTCCAGTTACACATGTTGGTATTTTACCAATTCAAAAATTCAAAATTCAAATATATCTGCAGCCTTAGTCTCGGTGAAGCCAGATTTGAATCTGTTTTGTGATACAGGCCCCAACTTAAACAACAAAGCAGATCATATAAAACTATCTTTATGACCATCACAAAAAAAACATTAATATCATCAATTCCAGTTTCCGGTTTACAATTGACCTATGGCTAAGCCCCGCCCCCTCCACTCACTTGGACAAACAGTCAGCATTGGATGACAGGCACTATGGCAGCTTTCACAGTAGGAGACATTTCACAGGAGGCAATTGAACATTTTTGGAGACAAAATGATTATATATCATCTCGAAGTCACCAAAAGGGCCATAACTATGCATTGGAGGGGTATATTAATCATTTTATTGTTGAGAAGGTCGATTAAAAGCGTCAGCTCCAGGCAAAAATGTCAGTGTAAACATGATAAACCGCATCTTGTTAAATATGTACAGGTCTAAGTTGCATACGTTTCCAGGACAAGCCTTTCTACCATCTTTACCAAGAGTACCTCTCCGTTAGTTTGGTGCTACAGTATTTACATGAATCATTCAGCACAACATTGCTAACATTTGTTATCTTGGTTATATTTACAGATTAGTTAATGAAGTTAAGCTAACGTTAGTATAACTAGAGCCCTTTGGACAACAGCTAACAATCATGTACGATTGCCAAAGTACAAAAACTAGCACATAACAGACCAATGAACTCCCAGCAAACAAAGTGACATGATGTACAACACAGCTAAAAGCTAACGTTAGGCTAACTTTAGAAAGGGTCAGGCTAACGTTAGCTAACATTAGCCTAATGTTAGAAAGGGTTAGGCTAACGTTAGAGATGTTAAAGATAACTTCAACATCTCTAACATCTAAACATCTCTAGCAGAGTGACAATATGTTGTTCATTTTATCGACATTTAGTTGGTGTTGTGGTCTACCACATAACTTTATCCAGAGCAGACACTTATCTGGGTTGAGATGTGGCTTGGGAAAGGGTAGAAAATCCAGCCTATGGCCCAGCCTCTCAGGATACCTTGTGTCAGAGTTGCATGTACCCCATGCACACCGTTTGACCATTTTAAACTTAAAATGTCAAGAAAAAACATATAAAAACAAATGAAAACTGACTTACTCCAATGCATTTCAATGGACGTGGAAGCAGAAATGTCCGAGTGTATTGGGTTAGCTGTGCGCACTGTGATTGGCTCATCGCATTTTGGGGCATGGCTTAGCCATAGGTCAATTCTACGGCTGCAATAACACGAGAATGCAGTTGAGTGACTTTCACTTCGAGGTGATAGGTGGGCAGTGCAGGATGTGCCACACACACACACACACACACACACACACACACACACACACACACACACACACACACACACACACACACACACACCCTCAACCAATAACAAAGTTCACCATTGTTGAACTCACCATGATGTGAAGATCCAAATTTGCATTGCAATGGAAGCACATGTTTTATTCAGCCCTTTGCCCACATCAAAGGCAAGTGAATGGGAGGCAAAGATTAAAATTTAGTTTACTGGTTTACTAAATACTAGTTTACTGGTGAATTACAGCCATGCAGAGCCTACAGCACCAACCTACACTCTAGCCTTGTTTATTTGTTCCAAACAAGTTGATTGAAATATGACATTGTGCAACCATTCTTTTGTTTTCTGCCACATATCAAATGATTGACTTAAAAAACAACTTTGAGTTAAGATATCAGCTGGAAGGCTGATTTTAAGCCTTTAATGGCTGCTGAATCGATGTGTCCTTGCCCTGCATATAAAAATATGTCTCCCAGAGGATGAAAACAAATACTGTAAGTCTCCACAATGACGCATTATTTCCCCCAAATCTAATTTAATGTACCTTTTCTGTTGCCATTCACTGTTTCGGTCCCTATCGAGCAGTACTGAGGCGTCTGATAAATTATTTCCTGCTTTACAGAAACTCTGCCTGTCTTTTGAATCATCCGGCCCTCACTCTCCTGAATTATAGATAGTTAAGCTCAGTGATTACAGCAGATTGCCGTACAATTGCCTGCGTCAGTCAACCGGAGCGCTATCGACTGTCCTAGATTCAAAAATTCTCCCTCGAGTGTCTCTCCTGGGATGGAGGGTGCTATTCGTCTCCGACTGCTTCTGTTTAAGAGGTTTATAGGCTGAGAAGTGACAGGAATTCATAGAGAGTGAAACTATTTTCAGCGCTTTTCAAGTCGAGTGGTGTAATGATAGGCTGTGATAGGACCGTTGTCAGGAAAAACTTAAATGGAGGTTATTTTTGGTATGAAATTAACAAGGTTGCTGTGTTGTTTTTGTCTTTCAGAGGGAGAGAGAAGAAGGAACAGAGACAAAGTCATTTCAGGTAAAGCTCTTACAGTAAAAGTTTCAAAGCTTTCTACAGTGGATGACTCCTGAAATTAAAAAATCATGTTGGCTGCGTTCACACTGCAGCTCAAAAAGTCTCATTTTTTCCTGATGTCAGAAAAAGCAGAAGCTTCAGTTTAATATTTAGAAATTAAACAATCTTTACCCATCTTTTGCATGCTGGATTTAAACACTGAGTGATGAATGAATCTAAAAGTCCTGCATCCTATTTCTTCATTTCATCCTTCCATTTTCTAAAATAAATCTAATGAGAAAGGCTTCAATTCCGAAAAACAAACAAAGCAGTGTCCATTCAAATTAGATTGATTATCCTTTAGCCCCAGTATGGATTATCTACATTCAGGTCACAAAAATAACCAGAAAGAGGTTGTTTGAAAGCACTTACTGCTGCTCTGATGGTACTTTCAGTAGGACTCTTCCGACCATCTGGATGAAAACACTCCGTCTGCTGTATGTTGAAAAATATCTTTAACCTGCAAACAGATCTGATGTTTTTGTCTCTCTATTGGACGTTTAAGTCACATGCTTCATGTACGTCATCATTTATTCACTAAGTCCGTCTCGGTTGCACTTTTTCAGCAACGTAGCAACTTTTCCACCTCTGCGCGGTGTAAAAACCTGTGTTCACATTTACACTGTTTCCACAACATTTTTGTCTGCACAAAATTGTGTGCAATGTGCATAAAAACAGGAGACAGAAGAGAGAAAAATGTCTTGGACTGAAGACATGCTGCATAAATCCAGACTTGAGATAAGACAGAAATCTGATTAATGCATGGATCAGCGACTAAAGTAACTAATTATATCCCCAAAACATAAGAAATACAAGATTACGTAAAACTGATTTGATGCCTGCCAAGCTTTGTGCAACAGTTTTCTAAAGAATACTTTAACTTTTATTTTACTGTGTGTAGGCATCTCATTTGCTGCACAACAGTTGCTGTTGTGTATAAGGCCGCGTTCAGACTGCCAGCCAAAATCCGATTTTTAGCCCATCCAGATTGGAACTGGATGGCTCTTTTGAAGTCTGAACAGTCACAAATCACATGAAATCCGATTTGCGAACCGGATCGAAACCACCTTCGGGAGGTCTGAACAGAGCCATATCCGATTTGGACACTTGGTAAAAATAGTGTGGAATGTCAGCCCTAAAAATCAGATTTGAGTAGGAATCTGATTTGAATCAGATTCGCCTGCAGTCTGAACTAAGTGACACACCTCTTGACTCACAAAGGAAAATGCAGCAGAAACCAATCAAACCAATCATGAGCCCAATCAGCGGAGCGCTCCACAGGTGTGTGTGTGTGTGTGTGTGTGTGTGATTTATCTGCAGAAACACCTGCAGCTAATCACAGCCACAGGATGATGTATACATTTCACAGGGAGTATATCATGAGCGTGAGCCGTGCATGGATAGTGAATCGTAAAATGTGGAATCAAAAATTGATGAGGGAGCGGTTAATAATTCAGGGGCAGTGTAGAGATCAGTTGGTGAGCACGAGTTAAAAGAGCAACATGAGGGTTTGTTAAGATAGGAAGCTCTGATAGAGATCAGAGATTTCCTCAGAAAAGCCAGAAGCTGTGCTTTATGAAAAATGCACTTTTAGATGCAAAAATTTGAATTTATATGTTGTTTTTTTACCAATTCAATATTTAGTTAAAGACTAGGTGACATTTTCAATCCTCCTCACTCTGTGTGGAATAATAAACCAGAAAGAAATGTCACACATGTTTTATTAGCAGATAAAAACATTGTGATGGTATTTAATAATGTGCATCAACAATATACCACTTATAGATTCAGTGGACTGCTACTTGCTTTAACCAGCGGACCTTGATACAAGAGGTTTTGGTTCTCTTTCAATCCCTTATATTAGGCCTTTAATCATCTCTGCCAATGAGAATGTAATTTCAGTTTGGTTTGTTTGTCTGTTTGCCAGCAGAATAAGGGGAAAAATATTTGCCTGATAATCATTAAACTTTGTGAAAGGGTGTACAAGCCAAAGAAGAACTTTGGAGCAGATATATTAATTGTTTTTCATTTTTGTTAACAATGAAAGATAGAGCATGGCCTTGGAAAACGTTTGCACTGTGAGTTTATTTTGTATTACTGTTCTGATGTTAAGGATCCTCAGAATTCTCCCTTCAGTGAATTTACAAGGATGCTTGTGTATATCCTCTCCTCGACTATGCACCCATAATGCCTTGTACATAATCTTCTTCTTTGGGTTTTTTGGTGGTTGGCATACCAGCATTTATGCACATTACCGCAACCCTAATGGGCTGGAGTGTGGAGCAGTTGATTAGCCTATGCTCACAATGGTCTCTCTGGGGTTATAAAAATGTCAACAGATAAATTGGCTATACAGACGGCGCAGTATGCTATTTTTTTTTTAAAACTTATATACAGTGCTTAATAAATGTATTAGACCACATGTTTATGCCCCAGTGTCCTGAATAAACAGCATTGGTAACTAGATAATTTCCTCTGGGGAAATTCTGAAAGGGCCACGGGGGCTACTACCGGTATGTGCACACTATGATGAGATTCTTCAGAGATTTCAAACAATGCCCTTTAACCTCAAAATGTGTGTGTGTGTGCGTGTGTGTGTGTGTAGCGAAAATCACACGAAGTTACCTGTGTGTGTGTGTGTGTGTGTAATTAAAATCACATAAAGTTACCTGTGTGTGTGTGTGCGCGTGTGTGTGTTTGAAGCATGTGTATGCATATGTGAGGAGTGTGCGCGCTTACGCGCATGTGTGTGTGTGTGTGTGTGTGTGTGTGTGTGTATCTGTAACTGTTAATCAGATCAGTTAATCAGATCAAAGCAATCAACAGAATTTAACTGCCACCTGTTCCGGCATAGTGACAGCAGAGGTGGACAGACTGAAATTTCTGGCCTCGAACAGAAAGCATTTTTGGCAAAACCATAATACCTATCATTGATCCGACTTCACTTTGAGCGTTCCGAGTTCTTCCTGAACGTCTACATGTTTTTTTTTTTTTAAGAAAAATGAAAAAAATAGCTTTGTTAGAGGGATCTACAAAAACTGTTACATCTCCCTTTTTCTGAAATCTTCCTGCGTTTTTAATATGGGAGCCAATGAGGCTGTTGGTGCATGTTGGTGGATCATCAGTGCGTCCTACGCCCAAACTATAACTCTGACAGCTTTACCAGAGGATTGTGAGTGAGAAGACAAATTTTCCTACGTTTCTGTGTATAAATTATTTCTGTAGAGTGGAATTTGCAGCCTGGAGCGCAGTTTTCAAATTTATTTTTTGACAATTTTTTCTCCCTTTACACTCTGGCGATGATGTCACACACTGTGACACGAACATTCCGTGCAATACACACCCATTATAATCTCAGAATTTCTCCAAAAACGATCATGGTCATTGAACAGGGATTGATAAAAAACTATACGACCTATCGAAACGTGGATTAATACACCGATACACAAGACTTGTGTCTACTGTTTAAAGTTTAAATGGAGTCTCTAGGTGAAATTATGCTGGAGGAGTAGACGTTTAAAAATCTCCAATTATTGTTCGTTTTCGCTCATTTTTTATTACGTCTTACGTCGCGAAAAATTAATATTCTGTAGAGAAAAGTAATAGCTCACAGATCCCGATCAAACTGCACGTTTTGATATATAATTTGTCCTGCAACTCTTCAAGTTGTAGGACTAGTAGCGGGACGAAATTGCGTCCGGAAGAGGAAGAAGAAAAAATCCTTTGCCCCCCGAGCACTGGTCCCTACAGCTATTGCTGTGCAATTGCCCCGTGGCCCGTGGCCCTAATTACCAAAATCATTTTTTATGTTTCTGCAATAGTTAATACGCCGGCATGTAGAAGTTCTCTAACCGAAATTAAATTTTTAATACTAAAATATAATAATTATTGTTATCAATTCATTTTCAAATTTACTGTTTTACAATATTCCTGAACAAAACTCATATTGAGTTTTAGTGGTTGAATGTTCTTGGTTAAGTTCTGACTCCTCAGAGAATCCCAGTGAGCCGGCTCATATCTGGAAATAAAAAGGTGAATTCAGTTTGTTATTTGACAAATAAATAACAATAACATTTTAGTTTTAAAAAGCTTTGAAAGATTTCTAAAATATTTATGTTTTCTCCATTTTATCACAGGTGCTTAATAAATGTATAATATAATTAATAAAAAAATAAATGCACTGATATCTTTTTTGAAATGTATCGTATTTCTTCCTCCATTTAGAAGCACATCCATGTCATGCACTGGTTTTGAAATTGTAGCGCTGAATTGAACAGAGCCTGGTTCATGTGTGTATTAAACTGGACTTAGCAGTTAGCAGTTAGTGTTGTGTTCATCCTGCATGATAGACAGTGGGATGTCTAGCTAACGTGATGGGCTGTGTTTTTCTTTTATGGTTGTGGTGTGATGTGGTGATAGAAGGGGCAAAACGCAAATTATGTTGAAATATTCTGATGTGATTGTTATTTTCTTTAACATGGTTTTCACACAAAAAAAGTAAAAAATAAAATAAAAAACTGGCATCACACCCTGCCCATCACTGCTTTTGCTAGGTTGACTGTTGAAAAGCAGTGTGCATCAAAAAGGCTAATGTCAGAGGGAACACAGCTGTATGTGTTTGAGCCTCCAGACTCAGATGAGGGGTCAAATTGGCAACTAGCAGCATAGTTAGCATCTTTTATGTGTCTAAGTTGTTCATTAGCTTGTTTATGTCAGTGACTAGCAGCATTTTTTTTGTGAAACATACAATAATATCTTTCATGATGTTACAGTATATTCACATGGTAGATATGTGATATATGAAATCCTGCTCTGTGTTTTTGAGGCATTGGTTCACTGCAGTTTATGGTGTCGACTGCTACACTGTTGTTTTTACGGTAAAAAACTGGCAGCTGTTGTCTACCGTAATAAATACGGTAGAACTTTTTTTAATGTTGCGGTAAAAAGATATTGGCACTGTTGATTTCATGTTTAAGATTGCCATTTTATTCCATTTTTACCATTAAATATTACAGTATATTTTGTTAGAGATATGGTGTTTAGTACATTTAACAGTGAGAAAAAGTATTTTTTTCAAAAAGATAATTGCAAAAATTACAGTGGTGGCTTGTATAAATATTACATTAAATACATATTATAGTGTATTTATTGTAAAAAAAAAAATAAAAAAATGTCATTGTTACTGAAACTGAATTTACAAATTTTTCATTCTTTTAGTGTTGTGGTTTAGCACCGTAAAATTTACAGACATTTTTTTTACAGTGTAGTTCGCTCATGATATGTCTTGTAGCATTAAAAAAACACCATATGGACATTTTAACAAGGTTAACTTGATTGTCATTGGAAGGGGCATCAAACAGCAATTAAATACAATAAATAAAATACTTAATGTATGTTGTACTTTATAAGCAAGAAATATAGTCACAAATAAGTGCATAAAAACAAGTAGAAATGTGATTAAACAGTTCATATAACAAATCAGACATGATCATAGAGTGAGTTTTTACCTCTTCTGCTGTTCACCTATGCTTCCCGTCATCATCATCCCTTTACAGGATTTAATACAGAATTTGCTGTTTACCACCTCGTATATACTGAACAGAATAATTGACTTTGCAGGCTGATACTGAATATTAATGTGAACTCCAGATGCCCCAAGTCTGCGAGGCGGGCCGTGAACTCTGAAGGCTCAGACCTCATCATCAGTCTGTAACTGAAGCGACGTCATCACCCAAAGCTCATCCTCACTTCTGCTAAAAGATTTAAAGCAAAGATCTGCTTTCACATCTAAATAATGAGTCACGATATAGACTTTCCAAATATTAACAGGTAAGAGTGAAGTCTGGAGAAGTACTCATTGTAAATCTTTTATAATGAGTATGTTTAATCTGAACAACAGCACTGTCTACTGCTGTCTGTGGCTTGGTTATAGTTCCTGAGTTTCTGTGTGTTTTGTCAGATGCTGTCATCTCTATTTGAATCGCCCCCCACCTACAAACTACATTTTTGACCACCTGTTTCGAAAGTTATTATCACATAAGTATGGGCGGGTAGGGCCCTGCTCTACCTGCTGGCAGGTTGAGAAGGTCCTTATCAGCGCATTCAACGGCTACTCTCTGTATATTTCTTTATGATTACTCTGCAAAACCTCTCTAAGGGCCCTTTCACAACCCAAGACCCTTTGGTCGGTCCAAATCAGAGTGTGACAGTTTCCCCTGCCACTGGTGATACACCACACCAGCACCCCACACCACCATCCTTTTCACATGCCACATGTTAGCCAGATAGCATGCTACTGCTAGTTTGGTGGGTGCACACACTAAACTACATTTAACATTCTAGCAGGTTTCCTGTGCTATTTTCTTCCATGAGGTTACAGAAACAGACAAACACAGTTCTGGGTATTTTTAGTGTTTAAATATTAAAGATAATGTTCTGTTTCTTTTTCTCACCACAGCACTTCCTGGTTCTGGTCAGTGGCAAAGGACCTGAGCATGGTGTTTGGCTGGCTTTTGTCGTGCCTGAGTGGAGTGGGAGCCTGCTCAGTCCCTCCCACTGCACCAAACCAACTGATGGGGGTGTTCAAATGTGGTTATAGATTTATTCCTTGGTCTGGATATTATGTGAATGTTTTGATGATTCTTTGATGTGTGTTTAGTGAATGTACAATGACTTTGTATGGGTTCCTGATGAGGAAACAGCCTGTGGGATTGAATTGAGTATTTAATTGAATCCATTAAAGATAGTTTGGTCCAGTGGGAGGGGCCTAGTCTTTAAATGGTGGGAGAGCTGCACTGCTGTGGCAGTTAGAGACGGGCTGTGGCGCTGTGCAGACATAATGAAGTTGCTGATCAGTAGTGATGGGATAATGATACCTCAAGGACTGTATTGACACGCTGCACAAACTGTGTCGGCACTGTATTGATAATGTGCTGGTCACCCTAGTGCCCCCTGCAGTAGTTATGAAATCATTGCAAATAAAGACATTCCTTGTTTGTGTAAATGCTAAACTCAGTTGGTATGTAAAATAAAGCAAATTTGAGTTACAATTCAGAGTTACAATTTTTTAACTTATGTACACAATTTTGTAAACTTAACTGTTAAATCATATGAAATAAAAGACTTGATAAAGAAGGGATTTGTTTATGCATTTTTATTGAGGAACAATAGTTTTTGTAGTGTCTTTGCTCTGAGGCGATTTCTCCTCTTAGACACCAGTTCCCCTGCCTTAGAAAAGACTCTTTCACAAGGCACAGATGAACTTGGTGAGCACAGAAATTTAAGTGCGAGTTTATGAAGGTGTGGATAGGTTTTCTCATTGTTTTTCCAATATTGCAACGGGTCTTGTTTTCTGGGTATGTTGCCTTCTGCCAGGTAGCGTTGAACTTCTAATATGGAATCTTCCGTCGCATTGGAGGTCTTCTTGTTCCCCTCAACCTCCATGTCAAGGGTTTCCCAGAGATTGTGCCCTAAAAAAAAAGTTAATCATTAGTTTATATCACATGACAAAGTGCCACAGAAATATTCATATCTGAACTGGGTTCTGATCCATGTGAGGAGCTAGGCTCTTCTTCTGCTGGGTCAGGCTCTTGGCTCCTCATTTCTTCAGCACACTCCAACTTTAGTCTTTTGACTGCTTCAGTTGCCTTAAGTGTACTGACAAATCCAATCGTTTTGAACCTAGGATCCAACAGTGTTGCCAAAGTCATCACGCTGAGTGATTCCATGTTGGAGATGGAATCAGTTAGCCGCTTTCTTAAATTTTCAGCCAGCTGTTGAGTAGCTGTTTTTATCACAGAGGCTTGACATTGAAGCTCAACATGGACCATTTTCATCATGGGAATGACCTTTGACCCAGAGACTCTTTTTTCTTCGGACAATTCTCTTGTGGCTAGCTCGAAAGGAGAGAGCACCCTGAGCATCTCCTCAATCGTTTCAACTTCTTCGGCCGTCAGTGGAGTAATGTCAGTTTTTAAAGAGGCCAGTGACACCCAGACTGCCTCCTTTTGTTCAGTTATTCTTTGGAACATTTGGTAGGTGCTGTTCCATCTTGTTGCCACCTCATTAATTCATTTATGGACCGGTGTTCCCAGCTGCTGTTGCATTTGAGTCAACTTCTCTTTAGCAGTTGCGCTCGATCGAAAAAATGTAACTATTTGACGTGTTTTGCTGCGTATTTCTGTTAGTGTTGGTATTGGATCACATTACTTTCTAACAATTAAATTCATGGCATGCGCGATACAAATGGTATGTCGGAGTTGCAGCATCCGAGCACATGAATTCATGTTTGCTGCTGCATCGGTGACAAGACACCTGACCTTTTCCGCGATGCCGTACTCCTCCATGAGACTCCTTTTAATCATGGCCATGTTTTCTGCCGTGTGTTTTTGCGGAAAATGCTGCACTCCCAGGACTGATGAATGGAGTTCATGGCTGTCTTTGTCCACATAGTGGCAAGTAACAGCTAGATAGGCCTCCATATTTATGGACGTCCACATATCAGCTGTCTAACTCACAGCAATGGTGCTCTGGAGGTCCTTTTTTTGTGTTTTCTCCTTTTCCTCCTCATATTTCTTGTTCACCAAGTCTTTGATGGTCTGAAAATAACAATACAAATACTCTTACACCAATAAAATATAGTTATATAGTACAAAAACATAACAATCACCTTTCTTAAACATACCTTCCTGCTTGGTAGAACATACGAGGGTATAATACGCTTCAGCAGCTCCCTGAATCCCTCGTTCTCAACAAAGCTGAGTGGCTGACAGTCTTTGATGATCATGTTGACCACTGCCTCATCCATTGCTTGCTTAGGAACTGCAAGCCAAAAGGAAATATTTTGTTAAAAGCTTATTAAAGGTTTGTAATTTTTAACAAACAATATTAGAGTCACACAAAGCATTTTGATGATAGATAGATTTATCTGAAAACAATTCAAACCTCTTACCAGAATAGAGTAAAAACTACGGTGGCGCATTGCATTCACTTGTCAAAGACGAATGACAATGACACGACATAGGGTGTCTAAATCAGGACACCCTATGTCGTGATTTAGAGATCAGGATCACGTAATAACGAGATAAAATTAATAAAGCAACTGTAAGGCTCTTCCACTGACTATCATATGTAACACAGGTGATGTTGCGCCACCCTAAAAAACATATACTATATAATGGAAAAACTAACAATTAACAATGGAGAATTAACAATAACAAAGGAGAAAAAGATTTACCTTGTTTGGCATCACAAGATCGAAATTATTCCACACCGGAGAAAACTTCCTTGAACGATCCATATTCACGCAACTGCAAAACTCCATCCAACAAACCCACGACATGTTGGTGCAGTTTGTTTCCTTATAAACACACTTTGGCGCGACACATCCAAACGATACAGTTCCTGTATCGGTCACGTGATTCGTTCTTGAAGCAATACACGCACCGATACGGGGTTTCACTCTTGGGCTCTCGGCACAGTGCTGACGCAGCAGTGTCGCTCGTCCCATCACTAATGGGTAGATGAAGCCTCATGAAGCCTTGAACCTTTCCAGCCAACTGGTTCGAGAAAAGGTTCATATCTTGAGGCTTCATGTGCTCACAAACCCCCTGCTGGTCCAAATCGTCATTGACCTTTGAGCTGTTTGTGCGCCCCATGCTTTGAGGTTTTCAAAGCATGGGGCAGAGATGGGACATCAATTGTGCTTGTGACTTTATTGACTGCAGTTTAAAAACAACAATTTCTCCACTGTGCTTGGACTCAGCCGGTTTCTTTTTTTGGAGACAACCTCTCCAGCTTTCGAAAAAAAAAAAATTTGCATTGGGACTGAGGAGGCAGGGGTGCACAAGTACCCCAGAGCAAGCCTATATAGGCTCAGGTATATTTGCCTCTGCCTCTCCCAGTACTGCAGAGGATCCTCAGTCCTGGCAATATTCGGTTCGGCCAGGTACCGTTGTGCTTCCACTGTGGCATCAGCAAAAACATTAGTTGTCTTCCTTGAGTCTGATACCATGGCATCCAATTTCAGCTCCAGAATCCTGTGAAGTGGATGCCACAGGTGGAAGTGAATGAGAACTACCAGACCCAACAATGTTTGCACATTCTGCCGTGAGTCGTTTGATGGCTATCTCTGTCTTCATTGGACAGAAGAAGCCAAGTGCCTTGAACCTTGGGTCTAGCAGTGTTGTAAGGGACAGGATGCTTATACTCTTTATACAGCTTCTCCCTCAGGAGCCTTATCAGATGCTCTCCCAGTTCCCGAGCCACTGGTACAGCTGCCTTTGCAGTCTCCTCCTGGATCAGCTTCTCAATCATTTTGAGCAATGGGACCACTTTGGAGCAAGATACCCTTTTCTCTTCCGAGAGCTCAATTGTGGCCTCAAAAAAGGTGACAGTACTGCCAGGCACCCACACACAATAGTGAGGTCATCTGAGGTCAGAGTAGGAATGTCCTTTTTGAGTCCTGCCAAAGCTGGCCCCACAGGCTCCCTGAGCTCTGCAACTCGCTCCAACATCTGGAAGGTGCTGTTCCACCGAGTGTCGACCTCTTGAATTAGTTTCTTCTTGGGTTTCCCCATCTGGTCTTGAACTTGGTCCAGCTTTTCCTTTAAACATAAAAAAGTAAATGTTACACATGTAGCAATGCAAAATAATGTGTAAACAAATGTGAAATAATGTTACTCACTTTGGCAGTTGTGCTACTTCTAAAATAACCCACCAGCTTTTTTGCCTTCATGTGAATGCTGGACAGTGCTGGAGTTAATTCCAGGGCCTTTTTGACACTAAATTAAGTGTGTGAGCAATACACACTGCATGGTGCACCATAGCAACTAGAGAGATAGATAAAAAGATGCTTTATTATCATCGCACAACATATACAATAAAATTTAGGTGCAACTCTTTGTCCTCGCATTTAGCCTTGCACAGTAAACTGACCTAAACAAGTTACTTTTGATCGGATAGCCCGATAGTCATCCGATAGGGGAGGATTTCACACTGTTGGGGGAGATCTGCTCAAAATGTTCCCACATGGGGGAAAACTTTCTCTTTCTCCCAGGTTCCATGGAAAAATGTATTTGTAGTACAAGATATATATCTATGTCACTCACAAACCAACAAATCGCCAACACAAACCCACAAAGTGTGAGCGGCTCCATTGCAGTACTTATAGGTTCATAAATCCCGCCAATTATCAAACCATTTCCTGAACCACCGAGGCTTTGAACGTCATCAATGGCGTCACTCGCCCTAAACAACACAAGCGTCGATACACGCTCCACCAAAGACTTCCGGGATTTCTCGACACACACTCCGAAGCATCGGCACGATCCGACCCATCACTAGTGCTGTGCAGACATAATGAAGTTGCTGATCAGATAGTTGTAAATATATTTTTTCTGCTGCATTTCTGTTAATTTTGATTTGTCTGAAAAGGACAATAAAACTATTTCATTTTTTGCACCAACTGGACTTTGTCTTGTTACCTGCCATCGACTTTTTCCAGTCAGCCTTTCTGCCAAACTACCTTCACTCAGGTCAGAGTGTGACACAGAGTGAAATAGATTTTTTGAGTTTGGTTTGTATTTAGTCTGGTGTCTTTGACAGTGCAGAAATGTAAGACGACCAAATAAAAAATAAAAAAGATTTGCAGAGGGGCCTGTAGGAAGGTGGAGGGCTGGAAATCTACACAGTATTATTGTTGTTCGGAAAGTTGGTGGTGAAAAATTTAAATATCACATCATTCTTTTTTTTTTCTTTTTTTATCCCATGATTTTGTAACTTTGGGTTGTGAAAGTGCACTAGGGTTAGGTAAAATAAATGCACATAAATGCCACAAGTGAAGTTGTTGCAGGGATAACCTGAGTACCGGACGTGACAAAATGCTGTTGGTAACGTAAAAATGTAAAGTTAACTGATGTTACTTCAACTTCAAGACATGAACCCCGGTCTCCTGGGTGAAAGTCCTGTTTTGTTTGGCCTATCAATCTCACATTCTGGCCACCACCTTTTTGTTCTTTATACTCCTCTTTCTTTGCTTCTCTCTTCGCTCTGCGTCCTTCATAATTACTATGGGATGCTGGTTAAAACGTGTTAATATAGCAGGACATTCATGGGCTGATAACAACCTACTCTCCCTACCAGCAGGCGGATCCAGGCCCTTACTTGTCCATACTTATGGAATAATAACCGCTGATACACTCATTCAATTGTTTTTGCTGAGTCATGCCTCTTAGTGATTGCTTCAAGCGCTTAAATGTTCTAATCTTCTGCATGCATTCAGTTTGCAACGATGGCAGATTTACCACTATTACCACATTTTGTTCACCTGAATTGGGCCAGTTTATATATATAGGGAGAAGTTTTTACATTGTTTGATGTTTCTGTTTTCTGATGCTGACTGAGTTCAGATAAATCTGCATTAAGTCTGCATTTGGGTGTTTTAGAAGACTGGAAATACAAACATCTATGAAAATAATATAGATTCCAAACAAAAACTAATCAGTCTGCTCATCACTGCAGCTTCTTTATATGTTTATCGTTATATCTTAACAGTATCAACTGTGTGCATGAAACAAATCTAACTTTCACTCTTTTTTCCCTTCCACCACCATAATCGAATATCTTTTGGAAGAACAGTGTAACGTGACCTGCGTTAAATTCAGACAGACAGCTGTCTCATTTTTCCACTTGAACTCTTCTGACAGAAACTCATCCCTGCTTGTTGTTGCTCTTCCTTTCAGTCGCTGACTAACAAACCTCATTACGCACATTCTGCTGAGTGCAGACCTGCTCAGTCCCAGGGACATGGTTTCATGATTTTTTTTTTTTTATCTTTGTTGCTTCCCCCCCTCCCTGTTTGCCCAGTTTGTCTCTTTCCTTTTGTCCTCGCTGACCCATTTGAGCACTTTCAGGTGCAGCCGCGGCCCAGCGAGACTCTGCGATGGGGCTCCGGGGCTTGTTGCCTAGCAACAGGCAGCAAGCCGGCTTGTGTGGTGGTGGTGGTGGTTTTATGTAACAGTGGGTTTGATGGTTGAATGTAGGGCGCTCCGTCTCCGGGGGGGGGAAGTGTAGGGACGTTTGTGTCAGCGACCATGACCCCCCCCCCCCACCATCTCAATGCATGTGGTGGGTGGACAGTGAACAGAAAGGGCACCCAGCGTGAATAACTGACAGCAGATTCATCTCTTTCTGGACAAGAATTTGGGTGGATAGTTTTCATCTTTATGACATTAAACATGTATTTCAAGGATCCTAGTTTATAAGTGCAGGGTGTTATGAAAAAAAAAAACAGGCATATATGTATGTGTTTTCATTTAATTTTAAATCCAAAGTGCTGAAGAACAATAGCCCATGTTTCCATTAATGTTGAAGCAAATTGTGAAGTGAAATTTTGAAATTTGGCATTAAAGAATTAATCAGCTGGTTTAGAGCAAATAAACAAAGCTGCAGTGACGTACTTTGGTCAGCAGATGGCATTGTAACGTATGTCAGTAAACAGGAGAAGAAGAAGAGAGAAAACAACAACAAAAAGAAAGAAAATGGAGAGAAATCTTCAGGAATTAGATTCAACTGGACAACTTGTAATTGTACTTTTATGTCAGAACTTAATCAGAAAAAGTTCCCATCTCCTGTTTAGAGCATTAACTATTTTTTTGAAAAAAAACAAATCACCTGAAGCAAGCATGAAAACTTGTATGGGCATTTCGAAAGTTTGATCTAATTTTGGTGTTTCCATCAAACTTTTCTCTGAGAATCTTTAGAATGCGCAGAGAAATTATTGATGGAAACACAACTAACGATAGCAATAAATAGAGCAGTCCGCCCCCTGTATTCTCTCATCATATCCTCCTCTCACTGCTCACTGTTTTGACATGTTCAAAGATGGTCTTCTGTAGACTTTGGTTGTTATTGAGTATGCTTATAAGAGCACAGTATATATACTATCCACCTGGCTTCTTCCTATCTATTCTTCCGTTTTTTCCGTGTTTTTTTCGGTCGTCTACCCCTCCCAGAGTTTTGGTCACACATACAGTAAAAAGGTATCAAATCGACCGGATCGGCCTTGAAGTGCGCTATGACTTTTCTAAGGGTTTCGACGGTCAACGGTTTTCAAATTATTTGGCAAAAACACGCCAAAAAATCCCCCCAATATTACCTTATGGAGAGGCTACAGTGGATTACATCATAACTAGAGTGAAGAAGGAGAGAAAAATTTGTCAAAAAATAAATTTGGAAACTGTGCTCGAGGCCGCAGATGCCACTCTACAGAAATGATTTAGCCTACACATGGAAATGTAGGAAAATTCGTTTTCTCACTCACATTGGTGTGGTAAAGCTGTCAGAGTTATAGTTTGGGCGTAGGACGCACAGATGCGCCAACAACACCACCCAACGCCTCATAGACTGCCATGTTTAAAAGGCGGGAAAAATTCTGCAGCAAAGCAGAGGTACCAGTTTCTTGTGGTCGCTCTAAAAAAACAATTTATTCATTTTTCTTTAAAAAAACACATATGTCAACATTCAGGAAGAACTTAGGATGCTCAAAGTGAAGTCGGATCAATGATAGGAGCTGCAGTTTGACCAAAAGTGCAGTTTTTCTCTCTCTCTTAGTGGTGTCAAATGTCACAGGAGGAGCTGTGGTTGATTGCTCTGCTCTGATTGGTGGTCGCAACCTGGCCCTGGTTGCTTGGCTACCAAAGCCTGCCTCCGCCCCACCCCACCCCCCCCCCCCCACACACACACACAAGCCTGACTGTGATTTACTTTATTGAACTCTCTGTATAATAACAATGACTGTTCATAACACAGTTTGGATGTCGGTCATTTTATCCTTCTCTCCCACGGACAGAGAGACACAGACAGACAGACATACATACAGACAGACACACACATACACATGGAACAGACACACATTCGCGCACGCACACACACACACACAGACAGGACAGACAGACAGACATGTTGAAAGCTTTATCTGTCACATACCTAAGCAACGGTAGAGATAATATACTGTAAACTACACTGGACATTTTATCTGTAAACCCTAGAGATGGTTCAGCAGACCAACAACCATGCCACGTTAAAACTCACTTAAATCTCCTTTCTTCCTCATTCTGATGCTCGCTTTGACCTCCAGCAACTCGTCTTCACCATGTCTACATGTCTAAATGCATTGAGTTGCTGCCATGTGATTGGCTCATCAGATACTTGCATTATTGAGCAGATGTACCTAATAAAGTGGCCAGTGAGTGTGCTGCAGCATAATGATAGGGATAAACAGAGCAGTCCGCCCCCTATACTCTCATGATTTCTTCCTCTCACTTCAACATATATAAGTGTTCCTTTTAGTCACGCTTCCTGCCTCACAGCTTACCTGAAAGCTGACACTTGCTGCTGCTGTTCGCATATCATTTCATAATCCCCAGAAGACTCTGACTCTCAGCTCGTTTAGGGAGGAAAATATTATTTTTGAGTGACGACAGAAAATACTAACGTGAGTTATTTCTAGCTTCTCTAGTTCTCTGTGCAAATTAAGTTTTGAATCCTTTGAATATTGTTTCTGTATGCCACTTAGTTCTTGGTGGCTTCTCCAGAGTCTCAACAGGTTTGTGTTCTTGATGAAAGTTGCAAACAACGTTGACTTATTGTTTATTCACGAGGTGTGTATTTGCTACTTCGAGCAGGTTTGTGTTGCATACTAACGTACTTTTTAAGCATGCACGTGTGATCTGTGACGCAGTGTGTTGTTGCATGTTTTCTGTGTGTGTGTTTGTGTGTGTGTGTGTGTGTGTGTGCTTCTCCCCATGCCTCCGCCTGTTTGCCCAGATGGTGGTTGACTCTTTGTGGTCAACTGAGGAGCATCACCAACAGGAAGGAGGCGGTTGCCATGGAGAGAGTGATGTCTAATAATTATTCAAACAACAGAGAGGATGATATTCGACTTTCATATTTGTATTTTTGGGTATTTTCATGCATACTTGCACACTAGCTCTGATGTCAACTAAACTGCCGTGTTATTGATGCAATAGGGCAGGAGTGGTGGGCTCCGCCATCCCGCCATTATTTCCCTTTTGCACACTTCAGTCAGGAAATTAACAGATTTTGACGTCTTTCTGATGGCGCTGCTCACTCTCTGCAACACGACAAGCTCCTGTTCATTATTATTTCTTGTTGGTTTTAAGGTGAAGATGCCATGGTTGTTGACCTTTCAGTGGCTGAGAATAAACGCTCCTCTCTGGACTCGGCTTCATTTGATCCAGACAACAGCCTCCCGAGCTCTGAGGTAATAAATCTGAGCTCAGCTGTGACGCCACAGGCTCTCTGCTGTGTGTGTGACAGAGGGGGAGAAAAGAGGGGAGTGTGTGCTGGTGAAATAATGTTTTACATTACAACAGTACAAGGCTGTGAGCCATGGGAGCAGCTCGCTGAGGCTGTTATCACCAACCGTAGAACAAAATGGTGGGTTTGCATGCAAGAATCATTCTTTAACATTTAATGTTTGTTCTGAGAGTGGCACGACAGGAAAGGTCATATTGTTACTTAGAACATCATTGGAAAAACATTCAAACTTCAAGGAGACACAAATGTGGTGTCCTGGTGGCTCACTGGTAGAGCTCATACCACCCAGGCCAAGACCTTGTCACAGTGGACATGGCTTAGAATCCACATCCATTTCCTGCATGACTCTGTCTCCCTCTTCCATTGTCTCTGTCGCTATCAAATAAAGCATGAAAAAAGGGACAGAAAGACAATAAATAAGAATAAGTTATTTTCAGTGTACTGAATCATTAAAATGTCTTCATTAAAAAGGTAAATACAAAATATTCATTCCGTGTTTACGCAGAGCTCTGAATGTGTATCAGAACTCACTGAGCTGAAACACGACGCAAGTTCAGTTCTGCCTCCTGAAGCTGAGGACACACTACATGATGGTATCAGCAGATTTTTGTATGACGACTGAAAGACAAATGATCACAGACCACATGATCTGTCAAACAGACTAAAGCAACTGAATGCATCAAACTCTCGACAGTTTAAAGGGTAAACAAACAGGCCAGTTGGCTGCGGTAGTGCACCAACTTGTCGCTTTGTCGGCACTGTCTCTCTCTCTCACTGTTTGCCATCTTTGTTTTGATATTCCCGCTACTTCCCGTCATCCTCTCACACCATTTCCTGTGTCTCACCCTCTGTTTCATTCAGTGCGTTTACATGCACAGTTTAATTGAGGTATGCTTAAAATTGTCCTTGTCCCAATTCACGCAACTGAGGAAATCGAAAAACTGACCGGAACGTGTCTACCTCCTCAACACTAGGTGGCGATATGCGTCGTTTCAGCAGGTTAATACGGCCCCCTTTCCCGTTGACCTATTACGCAGGCAGATATCTCCATGTCTGAGCATGGTGGCTTAAGTGCCTTAAGCTGCATTCTACCGAAAATTCCAGCAGGGGGAGCTAAGTTTGGCTGCAAAAAAAATCTGCCCATTCATTTCAGTGCTAAATTTGAAAACTTCTCACTTTATTACTACACTTTATTTATTACCTCAGAATTTTTTTTCAGGACAACACTATAGTCTCAATCACCTTCCTCAAGACAATTTGATGTCAATAGTTCTAATAATGGCCCCATATAAAGGAAAATAGAAGAATCGTATGATTTGGGGCATGGCTACCTTTGATTGAGAGGTCACTAACAAGGCGAGCCGTCATCAGGAGAGAAGCAGAACGATGCGTATCCACGGCAACGTGTCAATAAAGTTATATATAACGCTATTTAGATATAAAAGAGGACATTTAGCGGTTTGGTCTCATAACTTTGACCCTTTTAGTGTATTTTCACTTAATGACAGTTTATTTGAACGTTTTGTTCAGTAAAAATGTCTTGTTCAGCGTTTGGTTGGACTTACATTTACTTACTTACATTTTGTTTTTATTTGTTGCTAGCCAAAACTAACATCCCAGTTAATGCTCCAGTTAATGCTAACATGAATTAGCAGCAGCTTCTCTCAGTCAGGTTGAGGTGTAGAGAGGCTGTAGTCAGTGATCAGATCCCTCTCCTCCTCCACAGTCCAGATATGGTCTGCTCCCCATATCGGAAACAAGATGGAGACGAGTGTAACGCTGAACTCGATGCTTCCAACAGGCCACAAACCAATGGGTGACATCACGGTAACTACGTCCATTATTTATATACAGTCTATGCTATTACGTCATAATGAACAAGTGGAGAAAGGCAGCAAACTGGCATTTTCGAACAACAACAAGATGGATGGTGATTTTGAGGGGCAGACAAGAACGCCTGATGCTGTTGGGGTTTGACATTTTTGTGCCGTCGCTACTGACCGGCTACTGCGACTGGCTTTCTTGGATGTTTTTGTTCCGGGGTCATACACCAGCGCCGGGGTGGAGCATGTGGAGCATGCGTTGTCTTGTCATACATGCAGAGTTGGAGAACTCAGACATTAGTCGGACTAACACATTTACATGTACTTCAGTTGTCCAGTTTTTTTTTCAGTGGCATGTAAACGTACGGACACACATTTTTGCAGTTGGGTCAGTAATCACTTCACACTACCTGACTGCATCCAGAATTGACTCAAAAACTCAAACATGTTTAATTGACTGCGACTGAGGTCAGTCTGATCCACACACTAACTAATGTTTGTCCCCAACTGGTGCAGACTGCTGCAGACTTTACCCGACTCTGAATTAGTTGGATAAAGCTGCTAATTGAAACTTCTATAACAATCATATTTTCATAACATCTATACAAAAGTTGGCAGTATTTCCTACTTTGAGCCATAAGAGAAAGTAGTGAGAAAGAAGAGAAAGAATGACAGTGTTTATCCTTCATGTCAGCTCGCTCTGAACTGGCTCAATTCGAAGCAAATTGCTGATGCGTTGTGGCAAATTGCTGGCGTGTTGTGTGAATTGCTGGCGTGTTGTGGCGATTTGCTGGCGTGTTGCGTGAATTGCTGGTGTGTTTTGCACTTCAGGGCCACCGTATTTTTACTTTTTTTTTCTCTGGGTGCATTCGTATTGGCTAATGTGTTATGACTGACAGCTGGGCTGAGCTGCAACTGCCCTGATAGTTAAAACAAACTGCTCTCTGCTTAATTTGATTGCAAGTTTTGAGTTTTGTCTTTGATTTTATATTTTTAGTTTAAATTTTGTATTTGATATTTTGATAAAAAAAAATTTCTTTGTATTTGAAGAAGTGTTGTTTGAACATTTTGGCACAAATCTAACTCCATAAGTGTATCAACAGCAAAGAATAATAAAATCCTGATGTTTGAAGTGATTCTCCACGTCACTCGTCATAAAAAGCTGGTGTGATTTTTCTCTTTCTGTTCACATGGGCTGGGTATATGTTGGCTATTCTAACCAGCCGACAGGAAAGAGCCATTAGAAAAATGGATTTGGCAGCGTTGTGTTTGCGGTCAGGCGGGTCAGAGACCTCTGGGAGCAGAAACGAGCCGAACACACGAAGAGCTCGGCCTCAACCTCGACCTTTGACCCCCCGAGGTAGAAGCTGCCTGGATAATAAAATCCATTAGATCCTGCCTGCTTGTTGGGGTGTGTTCCTGCTCGGCTCCTGTTGGTATGCTGTTTCATTACTGCTTGACAGACAGCATCATATTAAAATATAATGCTCAGGGAGGGTAAACTTCATGCTGAAGAATGTGGATTTCTGAGTTTTCTGTAAAAATCATTGCTAGTTCACCCTCCTCCTTTTGAATTCTAAATCAAAGCTTTTACATGATTAAAAACATCGTGCTCTCTGTCATTAACTCTCATCACTGCCGTACACAGCCTCGGGCAGGTCTACCAATATTTAAAAAACATTCAGTAAAATATATATTCTGTGTCTGGATTTGATTCCATGGTTTAGGTGAAATCTTTAAAAGATGCCAATTTGATAGAATAATATCCATCCATCCAGCTCCTCCTGGGGGACCCCGAGGCATTCCCAGGCCAGGAGAGAGATATAATGGTCAAATTAAAAAAATCTGTGGAAAGTTTGGGATCTTAATAAGAACTTCAAAATAAAGTTTTGCTGGTGCCAGCAAAAGATGTTTGTTTGTTTGTAGTAGATAGTAGATAGTTTGTTTGGATGAAATTGAAGTGTCTTATTTTGTTTTCACAGCTCCAGCCTGTGATTAGTTGCACTTCCACTTTTTTGTTTGCACAATTTAAATCTGATTTGAAATACAATAAAAACAATCTCTAAAGTTATTCTGCGTGGTGGATGTGGGAAACATAAGAAAACTTTGCAAAAGATAGAAGATGCGGAAAAAAATCCTGACATTTTGTACTTTTGTTTCCTCCCAACAATTTTATGAGTGTAGGAAGCATGGCTTTCATGCATCACATGCTCTACTTGAAGTATAGGCAGAGCTGCTTTGTTGCAAGCTGAAAACTAAAATTTAAAAAACATTTACATTTACTGAAATAAAAATAAAAACTAGAGTTTAAAAAAAAAAGATAACTAACTGAAACTGTATTGTGAGGTTACAAAACGAACTAAAACTAACTAAAATTATAGTGAAAGTGTCCTTCGTTTTCGTCTTTGTCAACTTTTTTCATATGTAAACCTTTTTGGTTGATATGAAATCTATTTCATCTGTCTGGTTTTATGACTTAATAAACTTATTGGGGCTGAGATGGATCAGACAAAGGCAATAAAGGCAACATTTATTGTGACTTTTTTTAATCTCGCACCCAACAAATACCCTGTTACAAGAAAACTAAAACTAACAAAAACTAAACTAGAACTAAGCATTTTCCAAAAAGTAAAAATGAATTAAAACTAACTGAATTTGAAAACAAAAAATCACAACAAAATTATAACTAAAACTTATGAAAAATCCAAAACTATTATAACCTTGATATGTCGCAGTACGTTAGATTTGACAGGTCAGTCTCATAAAGTTTCCACCGAGTGTGTAAATGTAGGAGACGTAGTTGACAAGTAATAAAGGATAAGAACAGGAAAATCAATTCTATAAAAGGCCTTACTGTGACAGCCTCTCTGACCAGACAAGCATACTTCAGTTCAGAAGACAATAAACTTAAAAGGGTTGGAGATCTCAGCCAAAACACCTGCAGGTGAGACCATGTGGAGAGGAAAGAAAGAAACACACCCACAAGTGTGCAGTTCAATATGTGACAGTTTCAGAATATAATATTAAGTGGGGGTTTTTTTTGTTCTTTTTTACTCATTTTGTTTGATAGACAGTTACATTTGAGCATGTAACTGTGTTTGACTACCATCTCTCTGACCCTGTTATTACATTTGCTGCATCTGTTTGGGTGAAATGTCACACCATCATTCTTATTGGCTCTTGCAGATTTGTGACATTGTGTAATTGCAGCATAGCTCCATCCAAAGAGATCTAATCAGACAAACACCTGTGCAGGGCAGGACATTAAAGGGGACATGTCATAAAAAATACCTTTGCAAAGGTGCAAGACATTTTTTATGCAAACCAATCAAAACAGACTGAGCTTTTTCAGCAGGGGTTCTCAAGAGACAGGGGCTTAAGACAAAGAGTAAATAGAGGTATATTCAAACAGCATGAGAAAAAGAAAGTGTTTCTTCACATTAACCCAGAAAAACCCAGACCTATTCTTCCTTGAAGGAAAATTATGGAGGATATACCACAGACAAAGTGGACCACATAGAACACATTTATGATGTTTTTATTTTTATTTTAAAAATACTACCTCTAAATATCAAAGATCTGTTATGTGACATATATGTTATATTGGGAGTTTATGAAATTTATGTTTATGACATTTCTTATTTTAAAATAAATCTCCACAACATATATCAAGATTGTGACAGGATAGGATATATTTTTTGTTTATATTTGGTCAAATGTACTTTAAATTGAACAGCAGAGTATATATTAATTTAAAATAATTTAAACAGTGAAAATAATTGAGTGGCCTATTACCATTTTGTTATTGTGACAAATACGTCACATCAGGTTTTCGAATTTAGGTTTAAAGGCCAATGTGACGTATACAATGTTTTTTGTTACTTGTTTTATATTAATTTGTTCAGGAAATATGGTCAAAACAGGTTAAATGCAAAACAGGACATTAACAGATTAGAATTGTTAAATGGGTTTAAACTTAGCCTAGTAACAAAAAATAAGCTTTTCGAAATTAGCTACTTTTTTACATTTCTGTTTCCAGTCACAGTGACACAGTCTTGCTGAGGGACTTAATGAGTTAAGGTGAAGCATTAAGCTGTATACTGGAGATTATAGAAGATGTAAAGTGTTTGTTACAAGCGTGTCACCATGGGTTCTTATGGGTTAAAGCATGTAAACATGTTCTAGTACCCTGAAATGGTCATTATATCCCATCTAAAGTACAATTTTGGTATATTATATCAACCCTGTGTAATTATTGTGCAGGTTAAATCATATTTATCTGGAAAGATGTGTTCCTGAGTGTTTATACACACTTTCTGGATGTGATAGGGAATTTTGTGAACACAGCCTCCATCTTTCATTCCTTCAACCATCTTTTTAAAAAGATTGGCGTTGCAAAATTTGTGCACGTCCAAAAAAGTAGGCGAGTTTCTCCTTCCAACAAGAAATGTGGGTTTTTCTTTTGGCCATGCAGCCATGCAAACTGTTGGCTGGTTTGTGCACATTGAACATCAGAATAATAAACAGGCACGAGGCCGAGTGTCACAAACTGAGCTGCAGATTCTGAATGTGCTTTATGCTCCTAAAAGCCAAATAATATCAGCATATCTCACATGTCTGAAACAGAGAATGCTATATCCTGTAAAAAGCCTAATTCGGAATATTGAAATGGAATACATGAGGCATATTGAATTCAGAATACTGTCATCATATTCTGAATAATAGTGCATTAACAGTTAACGTGGTAAGTCCATCTCCGCTGCAGGTGACATCCAAAAAACTTCATCTGCTAAAAGACACAAACATGCACTCACTGTCACAGTCACACACACACACACACACACACACACACACACAAACTGCACTTGCAACATGCCAGTGGTCGCCATGGCAACTCCATTCTCCACATCTCTGCCTCTCCCGTTGTTTCATCCTCCTCCTCCTCCTCCTCCTCCTCCTCTTCTTCCTCCTTCACGTTCTAACAGAAAATCCATACAAAGGAGGGAAACGAGAGAAACACACAGCGTCTGTGTTTGTCACACCGAGTCGCTCGCTTTGATTTACTGATTTATTCATCAGTGATGTCTCTGTTCGGGAGCAGACGGGCGAGTGGGAGGAAATGTAAAGCTGCAATATGCAACCTTTAAACGACAATAAATCAGATGGATGAGATATTTTTAGTCTGTGTAAGAATTTTTTTCAGCTTCATGAGCAGAGCACGAGCTGCCTGGACACCACCTGCTGCATGCAGAATGAAATCCAAGTGGTGGTGATCCAAGTGAAGACTTGAGGATCTGAAAGCCCAATGTAGTGACGTTTATGGTGGAAGGTAAACATGTCGAGGTTGAAGTGGTTTGACACAACAACAACACCTCTTACAGCCCCTGTGTTTTGTTGTGGCTGATGCCACATTCATGAAGAAACACTGTTTAAAACAATATTATATTGCAGAAATACACACAAGAAATCTGATCACACAAAGATAAAAACATGTTTGTGGGGTTTATTCTGTGTTTCCTGTCTGAAGGCGTAAGGTCAACACAGTTTAATTAAGCAAAAGATTTATTGAGAAAACTCATTTTTGAGATGAATAATTTAATGCATGAGTGCATCCTCCATAAATCCAAATTGGTCATAAATACTCTTGAGTCGCGTGATTTGAAGAATTTTGATGCTGCTGCTATATTTTATCTTCACTTGATTTTATTGTTATGCTTGTATTTATTGCATCTCTGCACTTTGTATCTTGTTTTTTCAAAATTATTTTGATTGGATTTTCCTTGGATGCATAATTATATCAGCTGTCATTTTATCCAATACATCCATAGACTAGGCAAGTACAAAATAAATATAAACACCAAAATTGTATAGTCAAAATATACAAAAACAAAGCAAATAGAAAATAAACAAATAAATGAATGAAGATAACCATATATGAGAAAATTTAAAAAATGATCTGCACTTTGTATCTTGCCTGTTTTCTAGATCTTAACGTAAGCAGCTTTAAGTCTTATTAGAATAAAAACCTAATGGTGTCAAATGTTGCTTGCACAATTTAAATGATCTTTAAAGTGAAGTAATCAGTCAGGAATTGATATTTCGGTAACATTTTACAATAACCATCATTTATAAATGGTAAACAGATAGTTTATTAATGTTTAATCATCATTTATAAACCATATATAGGCCATTTAGAATGGTAAATACATCATTTATTAATGGTTAACTAACTACATCATTTATAAATGACAAATATATGTTTTATTAATGTAAGTTTATAGTTTCTTTATCATTAACAAACAATTCAATTATAATTAATAGTTTATCAATAGTTTTAGTTGCACTCATTTTAACATTTTTAACACCATATTAGGTATGTTAATGATTTTGAAATTATTCATATACCTTTAAGAAATTGGTTGAAAACATTTAAAGATTAAATTTGTATAGCACTTTGTAAATGGTTAATTACTGGTCTATAAACTATCTATAAACATCACTGAGTTGGTTATTGCAATGTATTACTGATATTTCCATCATGTACTGTGTACTCCAAGTCTTTGAAAACCTGAAAGACTCTGAATGTTGTGTAGTAAGTCCCCAGCTTTAATGAAGCCTGTTGGCCCCCAACAGGTGAGGCTTTGCCATCAATAAGGTGGGAGGGGCCAACCAATCAGGGAGGACCTGAAAGAAGCTATGGCCTAACTTTTAGTAGAAAATCTTTTCCTTCACAGAACTCAGACTAAAACTGATTTTTTACATATTCTTGATCAATATGAGTGTAGTTAATGTGACATGTTACACATAGTCTCCTGACAGAACACTATTGTCTTGTATCACTTTTGTCAGAAACACATTTGTGTCAGGTATCCAGTGGTTCAGTTCTTGACATTATATGAACAGTGAAGAGGTCAGAGGTCAGAGCTCTATTACTTCTGATGGGATTTAATATTCCAGCAGCCACAGTTTCACCTAAATTCTTGAGCTTTTGTGGCAGAAACCTTCCTCGGTGTCTGTGTGCAGCAGTCCCACTGAGCTGCTTCTGACATCTTGTGGCCGTTTGTGCACGCTGCAGGAGGTTTGAGACATTACATGACATTACATGTCATTTAGCTGACGCTTTTGTCTAAAGAGACTTACAATAAGTGCATTCAACCTGAAGGTACTAGACTTAGACCACAGGAATCAAGTAAGTACATATCTTTAAGAGCCAACTTTAATCGCTACAGGAGTGCTATGAAGAATAGAAGAGAAAAGAAGAAGAGCATTTTTTAAAATATATATATATATATCTCCTCTACTGATATGTTCCTCTCTACACTTCTTTATGTATGGACACTAGAAAACGTTGCCAATCATTACATAGTCATTACTACCAAACTAAACAATTTCCTGTCTCTTCTTTAAGCATTTACTGCAAGTCTTTAGATGCACATTTGCATTTGAAACAAGGAGCAGTTTCTTTTTTTTCATTACTTTTATCCCTTTTGTTGTATTTGCATGTATGGTCCATATATTTGTTGCAATGGTGCCACACTTATCCATCAGCCAAGTTAATAGAAAACAGCTTCTCTCACCAGCTTGATGCTGTTGGTCTGACAGCCTTGTTAGTTTTTCAGATGACCTGTCTGAAATTTTAAAGAACTGCTGCGTTAAACCTCACTGAAGAAACATCTGATAGCTTCTTGCTCTTCGCTTACTCGCCAGAAATCCACTTCACTAACATCCATCCCATCATGATTTCCTGTTTAATAGGTGAATGGCTCCAAAAACAGAACATTAAATGGTTCGAGAACTCAATAAAACATTTTTTTGTTGCTTAAAAATGTTCCACAGACAACTTTATTTGAGGCAGAAACTGTTGTATTAGTCAGTGGTTTCATATATTAACATTTGTTAAATCATGTTGGCAGAGAGAAGACTCATCCAACTTTTTTTAAACATCATTTACTTCTGTGGAGCATGTGAATTTGAGTAATATTTTGTGTTAGAAAGAGTGAGAGCAGCAGCTGAGTAGATGATCAGGTCTCACACTGATGATCAAGCAGCAGCCAGTCAGTCAGAGTCCAGATGGTTTGGGACCATGCAGCAGGTGTCTGCTTTCATTCCCCACTCCTCGTCTTCACGCTCGTCTCACAATTTGATTAATCAAAACCTTTTCCAGACAAAGACAGAGTTCTTTTTCAGGAGTGGAATAAAAACAGCTGCTTTTGTCTGTAGCTGATCTTTTCTATTATAAGCATTATAAGGCCATCTTTTGATCTTTTTCACTTTTCAATGAAGGAAGAGTCATGAAGATGATCTGGTTGTCCTGAACTGTTTAGCAACCTGAATGTAATCTCGTCTCATGTCGTTTCAGCAGCAGATATTTGGCTCATCAACTCTAGGTACTGAAATAAGCAGCTGAATTAGTACTATTAATTTAAATGATTAAATCAGCTCCACTTTATTCTAAGTGTTGATTGCAATAACATCACACACCAGGAGATAATCGTTTTTTATTCTAATATATGAATTTTTGTGTCTGAGTTTCCGATTATATTTAATTGTGCTGTGCATTTATTTACAATTTTGTAAATTGTTTTGGAAGATCCTATATAAATATAAGTTTATGTCTGAAAAGATCTTTATTAAGTTGTCTGATTGCACATAACAGAAATGCAACCTGCAACCTGTTAACATTTTAATATCTTCCAATATAAATTATATATATCATATAATTAAAGTTATACCTCACATGTTCACATATATCTAAACAACAAAAATGAAGGCAAGCGGACACGTGACTTATATAAAAAATTAGACCCCTTTATTGTGTTCTCATATATAAAAGAAATACAAAAAAGAAACATCGACTCCGGGCGAGGGTCAGAGCAGGGCGGGGTGTCTGGGTTTGGGCGGGGCCGGGTCGACATAAAAAGGGGAAATGACAGGAGGAACGTCAGACAGTCTGGGGGGGAATCATTCGAACGGACATCGAACAGACGAGGGGGAGGACACAGAACGCAGCGGTCCTGTCCGGTCCCTCCCTCCATACCCCACCACCTCCTCCTCCTCCTCCTCTTCATCCTCCTTTTCATCCTCCTGCAGGAACAAAGTGGAGCTTCAGTTCTACAGATATTCATCAAAAGCAGAGCAGCTTCAGGAGGGGAAACAATCTCATTGGTTGAGGTAAACCTGAGTGGGAGGAGCCAGAGAAACCTTTTTGGGCTAACTGGCTAAACTTGAAACGAAGCAACTTTGGTGAAACTTTTTAAGTGACTTCTTTCATTCTTAGGTGACATTCATGATGTTGGAAGGTCAGCAGGTTTGTTACCTTTCAATGGCAAAGTCTGAACCAGCTCAGTTAACCTGCTAATTAGCCTGCAGATTATCTGGAATGAGTACGCAGCATCTTTTTCCTGCACCTGGTTGTAGGATGAACACAGACTCTTCTAGTAAACAAGTTTCTGTTTACATTCAGCTATAACAGTGTTGATCCTCCAGATCTAACAAAGTCCTTCCTCACAAGACATTCAGAAAGCTACTTTCTTATATTAGCTGGCAGTCTTTCTCTTCCTCGTCTTTTTGGTGCATTGTTGTTGGGGTTTTTTTTGGTGTTAACCTGTAGATCAGTGGAACACTTTTGCAAACTGCTTTTGTAAAATGGCACCACCTTGGGATCTTTGGAGTTGTCCCAACCGATAACACCTTTCTCTGCGTCGACCAGCAGCAATTTGCTAATTTAAAATGACTATTTTCTGAACATAAACGGACTTAACCACTTTACCAATTTTTAATCTTTAGCAGCCAAAAGACAAGCAGGTAACTGAGTCCCAGTCCAACTGTCTGGGAGAGTTCAGCTTGGACAAACTCTCAGGACTTGAACAGGTCACACCATGATGTTGTGTGCATCATCATAAACACGTGCAGCAACATCCACAAGTCTTTACATCGAGTTTAGCTGTGTGCCTGCCGAACATCTGATATAACCCACCAGTCCTTACTGATACAGTGACATGTGTCATCTCTGTGTTGTGAGTGTAGTCCAGGAGTCAGGAACTTAAATTAGCAGAAAAAAGAGATTTAAACACTCTCTCATAAGCTAAAACAATAAAACGTATGTGTGGTTACATGTGTCTCCTTCATGAGTTGTTTTTCCTTTTTCTTATTGTTGGTTATTTATCATAATCCCTAACACAACAAGTACACATATCCTTATTGAAACGTTAGAGTCAGATGCATCCAGCTCATCCACACATTTTGCCATTTCTGGTTCTGGTTCAGGAACATGATTATTAACCCTGACTACAAAGCTCTGATGGATCAGCTTTTGTTCCAAACAGGGAAACAGCCATCAATAAACATCAGACCTGCATGAGTTACTGTAAAACACCAGAGATAAGTTTCAGTACTCGGATACTAAAGTTGCTTTGATGACCCGTGTTGTTTTTACTCTCAGTAATCTTTCCCCCACTGCAGTTTAACTAACCAGCAGGATGGTTTGTGCCTGCAGAGCGGCTCTGCCTCTGAGAAATGTGCATGGAACTGAAACTCCAGTCTTGTCTTCAGGACAGCTCAGTCTTATCCGCCGCCTCGGTGTGATGCCCCCCTCCCACCTCGGAGCTCCCGGGCGCTAACAACGTCCTGCGGTTGTAGTGGTGGTGGCCCTTCATGATGCCAGAGTTGTTGTTCTCGTTGAGGATCTGCTTCTGCTTCTGCCTGTTGAGCGACTGCACCAGGCCCAGCACCACGGCAGCCAGAGAGTACTGGCCCTGGATCTTGCGCGGCTGCATGATGAGCGGGTTGGGCTGCACGCGGCCCAGCAGGAAGTGCGTTCTGATCTTGCCCTCCTGCTCGCTGATGCCCTTCACGTAGATCTCTCCCCGGTACTCGAAGGCGAAGCCGCGCTCCTTTAGGATCAGGTATGTGTCCTCGGGGACCTGGATCTTGCCGCTGACCCCCGTGCTGTCCATCCGGCTGGCCAGGTTCACCGTCTTCCCCCAGATGTCGTACTGAGGCTTCTTGGCTCCGATCACACCTGCCACCACTGAGCCGTGGGCCATACCTACCACACACACACACACACACACACACACAAGTTACACACTTGTTGGGTTTACAGTTTTTCTCAATTACTAAAACACTAATTATTCCTGTTGTGTGAATCAATTGCTCAGTTGTCTAAACTAAACGCAGATCTCAGTCATTGCTTTTGCAAAACTCTAAACACAATTCTCATGCAATAAGACACAGTTGTCACTGTGATGCACTTGTGATACATAATGGTAACAACGGGTGACAAAACATGAACACAAATGAAACACAACGGTCATCCATTGACCACAACGATTCTAAATTGATCACACTTGTTTCTCTTCATGTCAACACCAGGGTAAATCTTCTTGAAGCCATGGAGCTAGCTTGTGATGACATCAGAGAGGAGATGTGTCAGGGCTGGGTACGACACACTAGGGGTTTTTACCCCCGTTGCCTGCAGGGCAAATATTGCATGTGGTGCTGTGGCCTGACCCAGCCTAAAGACAAGACGACGCTCAGTGAAGCTCAGTGACCAACTGTGTAAAAGTGGTTTGAGTTTTTGAAAAAGGCTGTACACTTTCATTTGTATTTGTCAATTTCAGGATGATTTTTTGCACAGTACCTATGTTTCAATGCAAAGTAAATGCTGAATCCACTGAGTTGTGCAATCTTTTTTTTTTTTTTTTTTACCTTTGAGATGCAAAATGCATGTGCTATACTTAAATGTGACCAATAAACATTTCTCCATGATCTACATGCCTTGAACACTTTGTTTTCAATGTTTTGGTGTAGTGTATAATGACTCCTCAGCAGTTTTTCTATTTTGACCAATTAGTTCAAGATGTGACAACATTGTTTAGTTTTGAGAAGAGGTCAAACTATTTTGAGGCGATAGGATGGTTTTGCTAAAAGAATCAGATGTTTTGTGAATGTAGTGTGAGAAAAGAGTTTTGTGTTTAGAATTCTGAGAAAAGGACAGGAGGATTCAAAAAATGTGTTTTAGCAGTTGAGAAAAACTGTAATAATCCATTTCAAGCTGATTTTCAGTTTCTACACATCAAGCATCTGTTCAGTTTAGAGATTACAGTGTGATGAACTTAATGTCTTATCAGCTTTCTCATATTTGAATCTAATGATCATTAAACAATATATACATCTATATCTTTTTCTTCTACAATGTTATTTTTTATTATGATTTTTTGTTTTGTTTTAAATAGATGTAATTTTTAGATTTCTGTTATTTCCAGACATTTAAAATATTTGTATGTTAATGGATAATATGTTTTTTATTTTTTTAAAGGAGAGGAGAGGTTTTCAGATAAGTCCGTAGTGGGTTTCAATCTCACCTGCACATGTATATTATCTTATTTTAAATGTGCAAATAAAGACCATAGAGATCATGATCCTTCAGTGGAATACAGTTTTTCTCAATTGCTAAAACACAATTTCTGAAACATTGCTCCATTTTCTGAAAACATTAAACATTAAACACAAAACACGTTGCTCAAAACATATAGTTGTCAGGGAGTACATTTTTAATGTCAAAACAAATTTCATATTTTCCATCATTGTATTTTGATGAATGAAAACGTGTTCTATCATAGTAGCTCAACATTGATCAGAAATTATACTCTGCTTTGCTCTTTGTTCTTCCTCCTCCTTGTACCCCTATTTTAACAGTTCTGTACCCTCACAAACTTTTCCTTTGTCCCTGTGATACTGTAATTCTTGTTCTTTGATGTGAACCTGCAACCAGTCAAAATCTATTGAGCAGTCGGTACTGTAAACAAATGGAAAGCACAATGTTCAGGGCCAGACAATTTGTTTTACAGTTTACAGCCTACAACCGTCCTCATCCTCTCACATTGTTTCATCCATCCATTGATAGACTTTCTTAGTCCCACCTTCAACAACCTGTTTGCTCTCTGAACTGGCTAATATTAGTTGTGTTACATGATTTGAAACAAGTGAAATCAATTTTGATTTGTTGTGTTTAATCAATGACATGGGATCTCTATTTATATTAGATTGTTGCCACCTGTGTTCACCAGTATGGATGACATGTGCATTAGAGTGCAGAATGTGTTTTTCAGAACGAGAATGACGAAAACTTTGTTCAGCAAATGGGTTTTAGTGATTTAGCAATTGAGAAAAACTGTAAAAAAAAAAAAATACTGTCATGACTAGAAACTAAATGTGACGAGATGATGTGGGAAACAGTTACTCTGTATGGAAATATTAAAGAGGAAACAAAAGAGAGAAAATTATTAAATAAATCTCTCACCGATCCTCAGCTCAAAGTTGTTGAACGAGTGCTTGTTGATCTCCTGGATACTCTCGTTGAGGGCGATGGCGAAGTCGGCCAGCGCACACAGGTGACCCCATTTATCTTCACATTGCTGCAGGAGGAGAGGAGAGGAGAGGAGAGGAGAGGAGAGGAGAGGAGAGGAGAGGAGAGGAGGAGGAAAGGAGAGGAGACCTCTGACCTTTAACAAACCCTTTATTGGTCCAATTTTATAATCACAAAAACAAATGCAAGGAAATTAGACATACGCCCTTATCACGCAACAAAAAAAAACAACCAAAGAAAATAAATAAAATAAAATATATACATATATATATCCATACACACACACACACACATATACATATATCACACAGACATATATATATACTAGATATATACATATACATACACATATCACACATACATGCATATATACATACATACATACACCACATACACCACATATACATACATATATATCATACATATATATACACACAGACACTTACATACATATTCACACATACATACCCATACTTTTTTTTTTTTTTAGAAACTGAGGATGAGTGATTCCAGCGAAATACTGCACAAAACACCCCCAATACCCCAAATAGAAATAAATTCTTCTACTTCTGACACCGTTTTATAATACACAAACTCTATTTTAATACGTGCAGCCACTAAACCCTTTAGCACAGGGGTGTCAAACTCAAATACACAGGGGGGCCAAAATTTAAAACTTGAATAAAATTGCGGGCCAACATTGATCAAACAAACCTTTTACCGGTGGGTCAGCTTTTGTAGTACAATAATAAAATAATAATTTGGTATTGCCTCGCGGGCCAAATAAAATTACACTGCCGGCCAAATTTGGCCTGCGGGCCAGAGTTTGACACCCCTGCTTTAGCATTTGCTCAATGTTGGTTGATCCTGTTCCCTTTTTTTTATTCCTCCTTGTGAGCCAAATGCTCATCTTAGCCTGGCCCAGCAAGAAGTTAATCAAACAGACGTACCTGCGCTGTGCAACAGAGTATCTGGGACCAAACACAAACAATTAGTCATCCAGGGTCTGTCCCAAACCAGAGATCCACTGCTGCAACAAGGTAAAAACAGGAACCAACCTGGGACATCTTAACCAAAGATTGCAGAGGGTTTCCTCAGCCTGGCAAAAACAACAACGACTTTCAGCGCCTGGGTCAAAATGTGCTACATGTCTGCCAACACACCGGCCCACCTCGACTCCTGGACACTGACCAGCGGTGCTCTGTTCACCACCTTTACAGCCACACAGTACATGCTCTTTTTGGAGACTTCTGAGAACGTGGGTAGCTGAGGTGTTCTGAAAGTCAGCAGAGCTCCGTCTCCTTCCTCCTACTCCTCCACTGCAGCCCTGATGGACAGAGACAGGAACTCGGATTGTTTTACTGATGGACTCTCACCAGCCTCCATTCCCAGCGCCAGCCTAAGGAGACTGGGGAGTCCACTCTTTATCTCCTCCAACAGTTTCTCCAACAGGCGCAGTGACTTGATGCCAGTCTCCTGGCTGAGTCTGGCAGCAGTCTTCTACTGCCCTGCCGTCCTCAGTCCTGACAGCATTGTCAGGCCAGCTGTTATGAGGACTCTCTGTATGCTTGCCGAGTTCAGCAACCTGCTCTTCACCGACGGGTTGTGAAACAGAGGTTCCTTCCCAATCTCGCCACAGAACTGAGAACAGTCCCTCTTAGCAATGAAGACAGTCTTCCAGGCATGCAGAACCGACTGGTAGAACCGTGATGTTTCTGATGTTTTTATGCCATTCAGACTCAATAAAAACAGTTGTTTGTCATACTTTAGGTTCTTCACTCTATGAAGTAGGACAGATGCTGATATAGTCCATAGCTGCTGTTTATTATAGAGCAGGCGCTGTGCAGTTTGCAGCCGAAAGGCTGTTATTCGGCTGCAGAGGTCAATCAGTCCCTGACCTCCCTCCAACACAGGTAAAAACAGAACAGCTGCTTTGGTCCAATGGAACCCCCCCCCCCCCCCCCCCAAAAGAAATTAACCAGAATCTTCTAGATTTCCTTTATAAGGGTGTCTGGAGGTTCCAGTGCAGTGAGTCGGTGCCAGAGCGTCCAGGCTGCCAGGTTGTTCACAACCAAAGCCCTCCCCCTGTAGGACAACTGGGGCAGGACCCACTTCCATCTAGACAACCGGGCACTGATTTTTTCTAACAAGCCATCCCAGTTTTTCTTCTGAAAGTCGTTGTTGCCAAGAAAGACACCTAGGACCCTCATGCCCTCCCTGTTCCACTGCAGCCCAGCTGGTAAGGTTGGCCTTTCAGGCACACAATAGGTCTGGTCAAAATGTACGATATTGTCCATGCAATGTTTAAGTCTATTGGCAAGACACTTGGCGATAATTTTGTAATCCGTACAAAGTAAAGACACGGGCCTCCAGTTCTGAAGAAGTCCCAGGTCACCTTTCTTTGGGAGCAATGTTAGAACTGCTCTTGTGCAGCTCAACGGTAAAGTCCCAGAGTCCAGGCAGTCTTTAAAAACCTCAAAAAAAGAGTCCTTCCCCAGCAGAGTCCAGAAACCTTTAAAAAACTCTGGTGGCAGTCCATCCACCCCAGACGCCCGACCACAGCTGAGCTGCTGTACAGCTGCAGACATCTCTTCGAAGGAGACGGTGGACCCCAGGTAGGCTGACTGGCCTTCATCCAACTGAGGCAGACCCTCCAGTAACTCCGCCACACTATCAGGATCACACTGGAAAAGATTTTCATAGAAGGCTATGGCAACCTTCCTAATTTCCAATGGCTCAGATGTGACTTGTCCATTCGGAAGTTTGAGGTGCATCAGTTGATTGTTCTCCCTGATTTTTCTCTCCAGATTGAAAAAAAACCCTGAGTTGGAGCATCTATTTCTTTAATGGTTGCTATTCTTGCTTTGACTATAGCACCTTTTGCTTTTTCATTTAAAAACTTACCTAATACTTTCCTACTACTCTCCCAATTCCTGTTACTGCTATAAGTTCCATTAATGATGTTGTTTTCTAAGATTTCAATGTCTTTTTCTAGCTGTTCAAAATGCTGTTTTTGACAATTTTTTATTTGTGTTGTGTATTGCTGACAAAATATTCTTATTTGTACCTTCCCCAACTCCCACCACTGAACTAGACTGATGAACCTTCTCCAGTCTCCACCGGCTCCAGAACTCACAGAAGGCCTGGCAGAAGGCCTTGTCATCTGTGTATTAAAATGCCAGTAGGGACAATGTCTGAGGTGTGTTTTTAAGGAGAAGTCTATTGTGGCTAGATGGTGGTCTGAAAAGCCAACAAGTGATATTGTTGCTTTCATAAGTCTGTTATTGTATGTTTGGATGATGTAGATCCTGTCTAGTCTGGCTGCCCTCACACTGCCTTCAGAAACCCATATTTAAAATACCTACCCTAAGACTCTCTATGGAAGACAGAAAAAATAAGGAAAAGACAGTAAAAGAAACCCAAGAGAGGACAATCACCTTCAGTGCTTCACCCATTTGTTACGCTTTATGCATTTAGAGGAGCTTTTCCTCGTTTTTCTCTTAGTTTGGTCATAATCTTCTTTAACGAAACCTTTTTTGTTTACTCAGTTGTTCATAACTTGCAGTTTTCCTTACCTTAAAAACTGAGTTAATGAATTTGTCGGTGTCAGGGAAGAAATCAGATATTTCCACATACTGCCTGCCCTTTGTTTCATCAAGGAAATAATTGATCTCTTGCAAGGAGTATGGCTGCTGCAACGCGACGCGAATGTCGCGGCGCGAATGAAACGACGCGAATTCGCGTCACACGGTTAGCCGCACCGCCAGCGGTACCTGCGCTAGCCTGCTCACCTGTAGCTGTGCCGCTGCTCTCCCTATGCGGGCAGGATGATCGTTTGTGGCCGACATCACCACACTCAAAACATTTCATGTTACCTGAGCTAGCATACACAGTATAGAAACCACTTTCGAACTTAACTTTGAAAGAAACTTCCAACATTTGTGCAGGGTCGTTCAGAAACATGAACGCTTGTCTCCGCAGAGACTGAACGTGCTGCAGTTTAGCGTCTTTGCAGCCCAGACGAACAGTTTTCAATCCGCTAACAAACTTTACGAACCGACTCAGTTCTCTCTCCAGAAGTTCATGAGGGATAAACGGGGGGACACCCGACACAGTGACACGAGTCGACGGTACAAATAATGGCGAGACACCAACAAGGGGAGGAGAGGAGAGGAGAGGAGAGGAAAATGTGATCAGCAGATCTTCAGGTCTGGCTGAAGGACTGTGAGCCTCACAAGAAGTTTGACACTTAGGATAAAGTGTGTCAACGTGTTAGAGAAAAGTGAGGTTTTTTCTTTTTAACTTCTGCTGTTATTAGTCAGGATGCTCTGATTTACTGAGTGCTTTCAGTTATTTAAATTGTGACATTTAGTGTGTTTGACTAAATTATACTTTCTCCTAAATTGCACTAAAAGAATTTCTCATACAGCTGCTCTGTGGCAACACAAAATGAACCAACGATGCATTCGAGAGTTTTGGATTATTTGTTGTTTTTACTCAAAATGCATCTCTCCACAAACTCAGCAGTAAGTCTGATTCTCATTGTGTAGAGAAAAGTTAAAGCAGCCAGGAATCCAAAATACAAGTAAAAATACATTAATCTTGAATCATCTTCAGCCATAATCATTCAAAACATTATTACCAGCTCAAGGTTGCAAAAACAAACATTATTCTAGTGTTTATACACATAAATGCAGCAGAATACTGTCTATAAACTACACAAAAATCAATTTTATAAAAGTTCCATATCAGCTCGTATCTTGCATGATGTAAACATAAAGTTATGCTTTATTTAAGTTATAAATTAATCATCTGTGTTTTCACTGACTGATTCTCCTTCATGTTTCTAACAGCAGGAGAAACTGTTGACGGTGAAGAGAATAAAAAAAAATAAAAAATAAAATCTGCTTCTCAGTAACCCAACCAATGTTTAATGTCCTAGTAAATGTTTCCAGTGTGACAGTCTGTCTGTGAGTGATGGATAAACCTGACATGATTAACATACTGCAGCTAAATAATGGGACTTAGTGGGTTTATATAAATGTGTAGTTTGTGATTCAGATAGCGAGGCTTCATTATCACAAATGAGGTAAATATGTAAATAATATTACTTTTATTTCAGTAATCAGCAGATGAAATACTGATGAAATGTTGGGCTTTAAGCTGAGATATTTGAGCACCTGAATGACCAAAGACTGTTTGTGTGTGTTTAACCTGCAGACTGCACCAGAGGAGGAGCTTCAAATGACACAGTGACATGGAAGCTGGAGGATCTCACCTGTTTCTCAGGAGACAGACCAGATACGGCCATGTAGGTGCTGCCGATCGTCTTGATCTTCTCGATGTCCTGGAAACGATCCTCACCGAGCAGCTGTGACCATCAACACAGAGAGAGATGTTTAATTTTTTGCTCTCAACAACATCAAAACATTTCTACTGGGGTGCCTCAAGGATCAGTGCTAGGCCCCCTTCTCTTCTCAATTCACACCACTTCACTTGGCACAATCATCTGCAATCATGGCTTCTCATACCATTATTACGCCGACAATACCCAGCTGTTCTTTTCCTTCCCTCCAAACGACCCCACGGTCTCGGCTTGTATCTCAGTTTGTCTTGTGGACATCTCCACATGGATGACAGAACACCACCTTCAGCTCAACCTCTTAAAGACGGAACTCTTTGTCATCCCAGCCCGTCCCACCTTATATCAGCTTGCTACTGGCAGGTCTTCCTGCTGCACCACCAGATGACCCAGAACGCGGCTGCACGTCTGGTCTTCAACCAGCCCAAGAGAGCACATGTCACTCCGCTCCTCATCTCTCTGCACTGGCTCCCGGTCACAGCCTGCATCAAATTCAAAGCCTTGTCTCTTGTCTCTTGTCTCTTGTCTCACAGCCCCTTCTTATCTAAACTCCTTTGTTCAGGTCCACAAACCCTCCCGTCCACTACGCTCCTCCAGTGAAAGATATTTTTGGGGCCTCAAGTCTGGGATCAGCAACAAAGTGTCAATGTGGCTGTTAACAGAGCCAGATCAGTGACCTGCACCATGGCAGAACGGTCCCTCAACACACACTCTGTCTAAATACCATTAGAGCAGCCAATGCATAATGCGTGCCAGAATCAGTTTATAAGCCACATTTAACTTGTTGTCCCAATTAATGATCACATATGGGATCAAATATGCACTACACCTGACTTATTCTGAAAGGATTTCCCACACTCTTTTTTTTTCTCTGAGGAGAGGGATCTGTGCGTCATGAATCGCTGTGCAGCGTTAACATCTCCATTTTTAACCAAAGGGGAAACAATCAGCAATCGAGACTTTGACATAGTAATTTAGGCAGGTTAACTGTGAAAAATGTGTGCGCTCCATAATCAGAATCACAAGTACTTTATTGATCCCTGGAGGGAAATTCATTATATATGTGAAAATAGTGTAAATAGCAAAATATATCGACTTAAGAAAATATACAATCTTAAAAAAAACATACAGACTTCAACATATTATTATTGCACAAGTACGCAGCAGTACGCAGGTGAAGTCTAAAATATAATAATGGATGAAAAAAATAATCTATCCCCTCATATTTAGAACGGGTTATTGAGGGTGGAAAACGGCATTTTTCCTCCATTGTCCGAGAGCTACAGTTGAAACCAGAAGTTTACATACACTATATAAAAAGACACATATGCTTTTTTTCTCACTGTCTAACATGAAATCAGACAATCATTTTTCCTGTTTTAGGTCCGTTAGGATTACCAAAATTATTTCTATTTGCTAAATGCCAGAATAATGACAGAAGGATTTTTTAAGACAATTTTTTATTACAGTGTTTTGTGTGTTATTGTTTTGTGTATTGTCGTCTGCTGCTGATTACTGTACTGTGTCTTTGTTTTTATATTTTTCTTCCTTTTCTTCATTTTTGAATCTTTTAAATCTACCACATTTTTTTATATTACTGTATTATTTGTTTTCATCTTATTTTCTGTCTTTTTTTCCTGATTTTTATTAGTTATGTATGTTTATGCTCATGAAAAGCAATATGAATTGCCCTTGTGTCTAAAAGGGCCATAAAAATAAACTTGCCTTTTTTTAAATTGCTGAAAGTCCACAACTGTTCTTCCTTTGTGTTATCATGTGGTATTTGTGTGGCTGGCAACTTAAGCATTCAGAACCATCCAGTTAAACCAAGATTTTTAAAAAGTATTAGCTTACATAATTTGACTTGTACTTACATTATTTATCTCTGTATTTCTGCTGCTGTGGCTCTGTCAGGAGGATTTTCTGTTTCAGTTTACTTTAGACTTCTTTTCTTTCATTGGATAATATGTGAGAAATATTTCTGCTAAAGAAAGATGGACATAATGGAAATCCTGAACTGACATGTCCTTCTATTCCTGCAAAGCTTACAGAAGCTGTGTAACTCCTGAGGGAAATCAACAGTGGGAGCTCATACCTGGATTCACTCACTGTTGTACTTTTTTTTTATTGTGTCGTCTCTTCTTTCTGAGAAAAATGCCTGCAGACACATCTCTCCTGTTGTTTCTGCCTTTGCATTAATCACTTCTGAAGTGTTCTGGGGAAGAAGCTGCATGTTTTAATCAGAAAGTGGACTGTGCTGCTGCTGCAGACCGGCCCCTGGATGTTGAAAAGTTGGGCTCAAGTGGAAGTGGGTGCACTTCAGAGTCTCACCTCGTCAAAGTCTGCAATGATTTCGTTTAGGAGCCGAAGGCACTCCACTCCCTGGTTATTCATCTCAGTCTGGGAGTAGAAGTCTGCGAAGCCCGGGATGGATGCAAACATGACGCCCACAGCGTCGTACGACTGCGAGTACAGCTCCTGTAGGGACACAAGTCACACATTATACATACTGTACTGACATACAGACTGTCACATTATTCTGGATGAAGTGATAAATTATTTCACTAGTCATTCACAAGTTTATCATCATAATGAATTAATTTGAAGTGCAAGGTGTCAAATCTAAATGCTGCTGATGCCTATACTGCCCTACAAAGTCTAACTGCAGTAAGTGCATTGGTCAAAATTGAGTTTTAGCTAAAAATGAACTCCTTGGTGTCTGTTTTATCTTGTGATAAAGTTTTAGATTTCAATTTTGCTTTATTTCAGAGAAATGGTTATATAAAAATTGCAGTAACTACAAAATCCAACTCAAAACTAAAGCAGTAATTGTACTTACCACGATCTGCTTTGGATATATATATATATATATATATATATATATATATATATATATATATATATATATATATACTAATTTAAACATGAAAATAATAGAAATTATGAGTTTATTTGAAAGGGAAAGTGTGTTCAAGTAAAAAAGTGAGATAAAAATATATTAAGACCAAAATATAACATTACTTGATAATATCAAGTCTAAAATATGCATATATTTGAATAGAGTTGTTAAACACTTAAATACACTGATAACAAAATCAATTTGAAAATGTTTATTCACTGAAAACAAAATATAAAAGCTGAAAGAAGACAACAACATTGTAGTTACTGCACTCTGTTTCTGCATCACTATTAGAACCTTTTATAGCAATGCCATAACTATGTTTTTGGGGTCAAAGCTCAAATAAATAATCATGATTTCTGAGTATAAAAAGTACATCATCAATACATGTTGAAATAAGTTAGTGTCATGTCACTTATCTACCTATAACACATTTGGCTGGCCAGTTAAAACACGTTAAAAAACTTTATAGCAGTTTTTCTCAGTTTTAACTTTTGCCTAGTTACTACAGTTAGACTTTGTAGGGTTTATTTGTATTAGTGTTTGTGATTAAGAGTCTCTTAGTTGATGTTTTTATGCAATTTGTTTGATTTTAACTTTTGCAAATATATAAAAAACAAAACTCAAACTTGATGTTTAGAAATGCTTTTCAATAAGTTCTGCATGGACACCAGAAACAGGTTTGAAGGTGATACTCAGGTACATGGAGCAACTACAACAGAGTGGATGATACTGCAGGTGCACTACACCGTCTCCAACACCGGGGGGCAGTATTGATACATGACAAGACATCAAACGTGTCCTCACACATTTATGTCACACGGAGTAATTCATCACATCATTATTGGAATATTTAATATGCTGGTAAACATAACGTCCAGCCAGAGTTCAACATTTCACATTAATAATCAAGCAGAAGTCGGTATCTCTCTCTCTCTGTATTCTGCTTCACTTTTTATAATTTAATTACTCTTGTAAAAAATAAGCCTGTGACTTCACTGTGGCATCGTCACTGACATCACTCACACTTTAATGAGCTTGGTCAAATGTCAAAGTGAAAGTTGGTGAAAGTCAAACTCATTTGAATATTTGAATCTGCAAAGAAGCATATTTAAGTTATCAGAGGTTTCCACAGAACATACTGGGGGGTTATTAATATCATATTATACATCTATTTTATTATACATATGTAATGTAAACAATGTATGTTCAGTATCCGTCATGTGAAATTGTTCTTTTTTGTATGATTTTGTACAGTTCAGACTCTCTCCACCTCCCTACGCTGACAAAACAGAGGCAACATGTACAAGAAACAAAGTGAAAGATTTCATTTTCTATAGATATCATGATTATATCATTATTGTGAATCCTTTTGACCAAGATAATGGTGTAATGAGAATCTGATAAGGTGACAGACCTTCTACATGGACAGATAGCTGTGAATGTGAGTAAAACATGACAAAAAGACTGTTAGTATGTTAGGAAATGCGTTGTCTAGAACAGCTCCTCTGCAGGCTGTAACATATGATTCACAGCAGTTTAAACTCAAATCATTCAATGAGTAAAATACCTTTTAGGTTCTAGTTGAGGCTGGAACATGTGTCTCTGGACTGGGATCATGCAGGTTCACATGTTCATGAGGATTTTTAATTTGAACTTGTGCAATTTATTTAACTTTAATGTGTTTTTTTCTTGTCTGTTTTGAACTCGATTCACAAAAGGAGTTGGAACGACTAATCAGCTTGCATGAGCCACAGGCCTGTGAGGCTATGTGGAAATTTCTATGAGACAGTTTGAGGAGATGTTTTTGTGTAGATTTACAGGAGACTTTTTGTAGCTTTATTTTGTAGTGATAAGCTTACTGTAAGGCTTTTGCCTTTTGGACGAAAAAACTAAACTGAATTAAATTCGGGCAAAGAAAGTAGAGTAGAGTTGTACAGGAGTGTTTAACGCTCGTGGCAACAAGTGTAACAGCAAAAGCCTCACTAAAGCTGAATGTTTGACAGTTCACAGGATGTGTGTCCTACAGCAAAGAGAAAAATGAAGATGCTGAATAAATGACACTGAGCTTTCTGTCAGCTGATTAATTGCAAAGATCATCAACACCTCTTCAGGGCTGCAGGAGCCTGTTAATGACCCGGGGCTCTGGTATCTAAATCACGGAACAATAATCAGCCTGATTAATAATGTAACAAGTGATCAGGACCCAACCTATCCTAATGGATGCATTTTTAATCCTGTCCTTTTTAATTAGGAGCAGGCATGGGAGCAGAATGATATCAGCTCTCTCCTCTCCTGACATTCATAATTCATCCCACGCTCCTTTTGTTCAGGAGGCAATGGAAGATCGGACGAGTCGATAGTGACGAAGCCCAACGACACAAACAATACGGCGATTTGACTCTGGCGTGTGATAACCGTCCTCTGTGCCCAGCAGCACAATCACTCATTATCCACGTCTTAAATAAGAAGAATGCAGCAGAACAAACCAGTAGAGAGAGAAAGAATTTCTTTTTCACACAAAACAAGCTAAAATATTTGACTTTTTGTGTGAACTAATATGCAACCCCAGAAATGGATATTTAAACAGATTCTCCCAAAGTCATCTCATCTTTTAGCTCAATTCCTGTCAGCTCATTACAGAGTAACATTGAATTTATCAGCTACCCTTTGATTAGGAAATGTTCATTTTTAAGGTGTAATTAACCCTCTGAACCCCAACAAGCAGTTTCAGGGCATTTTTTTTGCTCTTTCTACATTTTTCTCACTGTGTTCTTGTATTTCACTACTATATGTAAAATCGATATAAATGTACAAGTCCTGCAGCTCTATGGAATCAGTACAATCATGGCTAGAAGTAGGAACAACTTGTCTTTGTGCAGAATAACAAAGTTAGAATGACAGAAATCATAAAAAAGAAGAAAGCAAGCATATATTGTACACATTGAAGTATTGTCATGTTTCCAGTATCTCCTGTCCTCTCCTCTCTGCTCTGTGTAAACACATTTTCAGTGAATATTTGTTCCGCTGAGGAGCAGAATTTCATGTTTTTAACAGGATTTGCTTAGTGCAAATGCTTTATTTTTGGACACGTTTTAAATGGCAGGATGTAGAAAGAAGTGATTCTGACAGAAATATCAACACTGTAAGCTTTGTTTTGGTCACTTTTTACAGTTTCTTTCTATGATAAACTGTGTTTTTTTGGTATTCTTTTAAAGAAAACATACTTTTCAAAGCGAGGTTCAGAGGGTTAATCTATACATCTAATTAAGAGCATCACAGAGTCTAAGTACAGACCCTAAAATTGCTCTGATTCTAAACTCTTGTTCAGTAAAATTTACCCCAAAAGAAGAACAAAATAATACTTCATGGCCAAAGGTAAAGGGACAACCCTTTTTTATTCAGAGGAAGCCTTCTGTCCAGTGAGTCAGTTCATCATATTTCTGCCCTGATAGATGTGTCGGGTCAGCTGTACGGGGTGTTACAGTGAAGTGGAAACGTCTCGGAGTAACAACAGCTCAGCTGCAAAGCGACGAGCTGCACAAGATCACAGGATGGAAAAATCAATCGCAGCACTTACTGAGTTCTAAAGTGCCTCAGGAAGCCACGTCTGCACAGGACGAGTGCGTCAGGAGTCTCATGGCCGAGCGGTGCCATCGTCATGTGCAATGCCAAAGCGTGGGCAGGACTGATGTAAAGCTCACTGCCACCACACTCTACAGGAGTGGAAGTGTTTGTCTGGAGTGATGAATCATGCTTCACTCTCTGGCAGTCTGTGCTGTGGTGGGGGTTACCTGCCTGCTGGCTCACTGCCAACTGGAGCTGTGTGGAAACACTTCCACTTCAAGGAAATCTTAAAGTTCCAGCATTTAATTATATTTTAGATGGCGGTGTTCTTCTGACTCTGGGGTGACAGTTTGCGTTCTTCTCTCTCATGAGGGACTCTCACAGTAACTTATGTTGCTGCATGATTAATTGTATTGCGATTAATTATATAATCGTATTTTTAACCTTCTGATCTCCAACTAGCTGTTTCAGGGATTTTTTGTTGTTGCTCTTTTTACATTTTCCTCACTGTGGCCTTGTATTTCACTGCAATATGAAATCTATATAAATGTATAAGTCCTGCAGCTCTATGGAATCAGCACAAACAGAAGTGGAAATAACTCGAACATGACTTTGTGCAGAATAACAGTTGAAATGAATGACAGAAACTGGTCCACGCCCTAATCTCCTCTAGGCTTGATTACTGTAACAGCCTGCCCATCGGTGTACCCAACAAACACCTTCAGAAACTTCAATTCATTCACAACTGTGCTGCCTGAACTCTGATGAAAACTCTCAAATACGACCACATCACCCCCATTCTTCAGAACCTATACTAGCTTCACATAACCTCAAGAATTCAACACAAGACCGCCCTCATCACCCACCTTTGCATCTACAGCAATGCCCCACAATACCTCAAAGACCTCCTCACCCCTCACCCATCCACCCGTAACCTCCGCTCCCAAAGTATAAACCTCCTCCATCAGCCCCGCACACGACTCCTCACCATGGGAGACGGAGCCTTCTGCTCCGCTGCCCCCCACATCTGGAACTCCTCCCTGAACATCTACCATAACCCCAGTCTGTGGACACTTTTAAAAAAGGGCTTCAAACTTTTTTGTTCAGGCAGGCATCTTTAGGTTGTCCTTAGATGTTTTTATAATTGTCTCTGCACCTTAATCTCCCCCTTTAGCTGTTTTCTTTAATCTACTTTATTACTAGGGCCGGGACTCAATAAAAAAAAAAAATCTAATTAATTAGAGGCTTTGTAATTAATTAATCGAAATGAATCGCATTTTAATCACATATAAATATTTGACCTGAGAACAGTGAGAAGTAATTTTTTTCACATGGATTTTTAGTATACCATAGAGTAATGACTGAATACATAAGCTTAAGCAACAAAAATATTGTTTATTTTTCTTCAAGTCCAACAGACCAGTGCAATTTTTGCCATGAAGTGTAGCAATAGCATATTTAGAAATATAGTACATTTCATAAATTCAGGTAGCCTTTAGGTAGGTAGACCTTCTGTAAACTATAATACTTTGGTTTTTTAAGTAAAACACAATCCACGCTAGCTACCACACTAGCCGCTAGCTGCCATGTGTTTTGCATTGAGGTGATACTTGAGGCTGGATGTGCTGCGGTGATATGTGAATTCCTTGTTGCATAGCAACACAACCATGCTCTTATCGACGCTTCCATCCGTTGGTTTTTTGTAACAAAATGTCCCATCATCCACGGGGCCAACCAAAGCGTCTCATCAGCTTCTTCCTTCATGTTCACTGTAGTTTGTTGTTGTCTGAACTCATGAACGCTAGTAGCTCCAGTAAAATCGGTCCGCCTGAAACTCATCCAGTGAGAAGCGTTCCGCGGTGCAAAAATAAGTGAGATTAAAATGTGTCATTTTTGGGTAATTAATTCATCTTAATTAACTCGTTAAAGTCCCGGCCTTATTTATTACCTGTGTCATTTTTATCTACTGCTGATTTTAACGTGTCTTACTTTTCTCTTAGTCTTCTGTTTATTTTGTTTCTGGTTTCTGTAGCGCTTTGAGATTACTTTATGAAAATTGCTTTACAAATAAAATGTATTATTATTATTATTATTATTATTATTAGAAATCATACAATAGAAAAATTGCAAGTTGAATTTGTCTGATAAATTCTTTTTTTAAATTAGAATAAAATGGAATTATGCCCACAAGTGTCTCCACATATCGTATGTATAGAAGTATTGTCATGTTTCCAGCCTCTCCTGTCCTCCCCTCTCTGCTCTGTGTAAACAGATTTTCAGTGAGTATTTGTCACCTGACCGTTCTATTGTCATTATCAGTGGTATAAATTGGTCTGAAAATAACAATAATATTGTTTATTGCAATAATTTCAGGGACATCGTCTGATGTCTAACTAAAATATTGATCATTATTTGTTGTTTGATGTGTGCGTTCCCATTTCAGACGTTCAACGAGGTCAGAACAGCTCTAATCAAACTGAATTAAAAGTAAAAAAGCAAAAGGTCTGCAGGTGGACAGAGCGACTGTGCAGCGGTGGAGCAGCTGACTCTCTCCTGCTGCTGGGAGACAAATCAATGTGTTCTTCTCAGCTGCAGACTGACAATGTGTTATTAAAATCAAATCAAACGCATACAACCAAAGACAGCTCACCGATCCCAAACAGCTGTTTGAAAAGCAATTACAGAGTCTTTTCTGGTCTTCATATCAGTGAGAGAGGAGCTCCTGCACCTGTGTTGGATTTTATTATTTTCCTCGTTCTGGCCATCATTTCATTTATCATTTATTCATTATCATCAGTTTATTTATTCAATTTTACTCAAAAAGTTGAGAGCTGAGATCAACATTTCTAAAGAGAAGTCCGGTTGAAAACAAACTTTCTGTGAGCACAATTCTTCTTAAAGAGGAACTTTTACCAACATTTCTGTTCATGTTAATGATCTAAACCTCTTCAAACTGTTGATTTGCAATAAACATTTGTGAGTACAGTTTTATCACAACTGATGCAAAATTCTCATACATACTCATTTGTGGAAATAAATGTATTTTCACCCGGTAATGCTGTTGGAAAAATCCCTGCTGCTGTGTTCAGGTGTCAGTTGAAATGTGAGATTACAAGCTGAGGTGTCGTTAAAAAAAACCCCAATGACATCAGGGTGGTTTTTTGGTGATTAAGACATTTTTCTCAATTCCGTGAGTCTCAGAATTCCCACAAGCACTTAACCCCCTGAACCTCATCATCCTCATCATCATTTATCATAGAAATAAACTGTAAAACCAAGCATTATCGTCAGAATTTAAACTTTCCAAAAAACATTGAACGGATCATTGGTTACGAAAGTTTCTGTTAGGAAAAAAGGGACCAAAACAAAGCTTAAAATGTTGATACTTCTGTCAGAATCACTTAAAACGTGTCCAAAAATAGTCTTAGGACTAATCAGATCCTGTTAACAACATTAAATTCTGCTCCTCAGAGACACTGTGAACCCAGGATTGATTCTGCTGAGACGAATGGTCAAGTGACAAATATTCATTGAAAATCTGTTTACACAGAGCAGAGAGGAGAGGACAGGAGAGGCTGGAAACTTGACAATACTTCAATATTTACAATATGTGGAATTGCAAAAGTGAATAATTAGAAGTAAAATTTCATTTTATTGCAATTAAAAAAATATATTTATCAGAGAAATTCAACTCTTTTTATGATTTCTCTCATTCTAACTGTGTTATTCTGCCCAAAGACATTCTTCTTCTAGCCCTGATTGTGCTGATTCCATAGAGTTGCAGGACTTTCTTCTTTCAGAAATTTCTATAGATTTTATATATTGCAGTGAAATACTAGGACACCATGAGTAAAATGTAAAAAGAGCAAAAAACTCCCCTGAAACGGCTCGTTGCGGTTCAGAGTGTTGGAGATTTTAAGGACTCTGCTCGCTGCTGTATTTCTATGTGACATTACAATCGACTGGCAAACAAACAAACAAACAATTTAAAATTAGGAAAATTAAATATTGATTGTGACCGATGTATGTGTCTTCATGACCGTCACTGTGAGGAAGAATTAGAGAGTAAAAAGGTTTTGTGCAGACCTCGTTGTCCCGGTCCTTCTCCAGGAAGTGTCGCGCCACGTGGCTGGGCAGGATGTTCCTCAGCATGTTCTCGTTGTGTTCTCGCAGCTCCTTCATCTCATTGATCTCCTCTTTGGCCTGGACGCGCCACAGGAAGTCCAGCCGCGCCGTGTACTCCAGCTAAAGACAAGAAGAGGCACAAAAAAAGTTAACTGCTAACCACATGATCACCTCCTCAGTCTCCGCTCTCATCCAGTCTTTCTTCAAGTAAACACTATTTTTCAAAGGAGCTGATAGCAAATCATCTTCCATCGACTCTTTTCAACATACATTGTTTATTCTTTGTGGTACTCAGAGATGCAAGTACTCTAATTTCATTGTGTTTTCCTATTGTGTCATGTGTTGTCCAGTTTTGAGGTTGTTTGAGCCCTGAAAGAGTCACATAAAAGTGGATTCAACCCTTTGATGCACAACATATTGACACCCCTTCTAGTGCACAACATGACCTGCGTTCATTTCCCATGTTATGTAAGGCTGCTGTGTGTTTCTGTGCTCTATCTTTTGGTATCAACTTATTTTATGATTGACTATTCCAAGCATTCTTTTAAATATCTTGTTTTTGATAACAACAGATCATTATTTCAATTTTGCCTCTCATACTTTATGAAGAAAAAAAGTTTTTGTATTAAAGCTAACTACTTGGCTAAGTAGCTTGCTAAGCTAACTACATAGACAATAAGTCAGCTAAGTAGTTAGCTTAGCAAGCAACTTAGCTAACTACTTAGCCAAGAAGTTAGCTAAGTAGTTAGCTTAGCAAGCAACTTATTTTGTTTCTGGTTCCTGTAGCACTTTGAGATTACTTTATGAAAATTGCTTTACAAATAAAAATGTATTATTATTATTATTATTGTTATTATTATTATTAGAAATCATACAAAAGAAAAATTGCAAGTTGAATTTGTCTGATAAATTATTTTTTTTAAATTGGAATACAATGGAATTATGCCCACAAGTGTCTCCACATATGGTATGTATAGAAGTATTGTCACCTGACCGTTCTATTGTCATTATCAGTCATTATAAATTGGTCTGAAAGTAACAATAATATTGTTTATGGCAATAATTTCAGGGACATCGTCTGATGTCTAACTAAAATATTGATCATTATTGTTGTTTGATGTGTGCGTTCCCATTTCAGACGTTCAACAAGGTCAGAACAGCTCTAATCAAACTGAATTAAAAGTAAAAAAGCAAAAGGTCTGCAGGTGGACAGAGCGACTGTGCAGCGGTGGAGCAGTTGACTCTCTCCTGCTGCTGGGAGACAAATCAATGTGTAACTACATAGACAATAAGTCAGCTAAGTAGTTAGCTTAGCAAGCAACTTAGCTAACTACTTAGCCAAGAAGTTAGCTAAGTAGTTAGCTTAGCAAGCAATTTAGCTAACTACTTAGCCAATAAGTTAGCTAAGTAGTTAGCTTAGCAAGCTACTTAGCTAAAGCAATGGATATGGGTCATTTTTGACCTATGTTGTGCATTAGAAGAGTAAACAAAAAGTAGAAACAAAAAGGGATTTTGTAGACACAAAAAGGGATTTTATTAAAAAAAATGAATAAATGAAAACATAAAATTAGGATGTTTGATGATCCAAAAAAAACTAATTGAGGAAAACCTGCAATACTGAATGATGAAAATTATTTATTTGCAAAGACATATAAAATAAAAACTCTTTCGGGTCACTTTAGACCCATGCTGTGCATCAAAGGGTTAATGGCAATCTAACTGTTTAATAGCTCATAAATAATATAAGGATGATAATAAGATAGCCGTTTTCAGAATTTTAACTTTAATTTATGCTGCTTTAGTTTGAAATATGTTATTCTCTAGAGAAATACTTAAATATTTGTTTTGAGAAGAAGATATCATTACAGCTTGGTTTTAAATCTTAAATCTGCTGACATTTCAGTCTGCTGGAGTTCAATATACATGCTTCACACAGAGACTCACCCTGACCCAGCTCACTCTGCCTGATACAGTGAAGAGAGATTATCCTTAACAAAGACAAATAATGAGGTCAACTCAGTAATATTTCCCATTTTCAGAGCTACTTCTCAAGCCTCACATGATCTGAAAATCCCCTTTTATCTCTCCTTTTACTTCACAGGAGTTCAGACTTTAATAAGTTCTTAGAAATGTGAGCAAACATCAGAGAAAAGTATGTTGTTTACATCTTACAGATGATGGAGCGGCTGAGCAGCAGCTCTGGAATGAACGGCTAAATTTAAAAATCCGTTAAAGGTCGGATCAATTATGGAAGAGAAGAGAAGCGCGATCAATCTGAAGTGCAGCTAAAGGACTCTAATATGCAACACAAATTGCTTTTCTGAACGCACAATTAATACTAAGTCATTTGAATACATTAGAGCCAAACAAAAGTCGGTACCATTTAGTTTGGACTTGCAGGAGAGAGAGGGGAGGAAAAATCTGAGATATTGAAAATTAATTTTGGGGGCAGGCAGATAAGCCTGTGAGGATTTAAGCGTCTCTCTCCGGCGATTGGTGGCCGAAACAGTTTTGTGATTAATCTTGGTATCAATTAGTCCTTTTAATCATATGAGTGAGTACAGAACTTCAATCTAATTTTCTGTCTTTCTCATTACAATACAGAGCCTGCAGGCTGATAATGAGATGGTAGATGGTAGTGAAACCGCGGCTCACTCTGCCATTAACCCATATGACCTTTGATTCAAACACAGCTTCGACTGACCCTCGGAGAAATAACACTAATAAACATTTTACTCAGCATTAGAGCTGCGGTGTAATGAGGTTCACTGCAGAATAATGTTCGGCTGTATGTGTTAAAATATATGACGATATTAAACTCAGGCAAAAACTAGCTCATGGCTTATTTTGTGCATTTTGTATTAAATGTGGATTTTACACATTATGAAAAATATGTGATGTAATCCTTCACCTGATGTGAACAGGTGAAGTTACCATCGCAATAAAGTCAATAAAGTGCCTCACTCAATACATTATTTTGTATTACTACATAAATGCACAATAATGCAGCTGAATAAAAGATCTATAAAATTGCACTTTAATCATCTTTTGAGTGTTTGGTCACAGATCCCAGTCTCACATCAGGAACGTTCAGCTTCAACATCATGTAAAAATGTTGTTTTGAAGGTTACTGTGTACACATCACACACACAACAATCACTTTAACAAGCGCTGAATGAAAAGCTTCAATGAGATGATTGTAATGAAAAAGGCTGAACAGCAGAATAAAGAGTCTTTGGGCTCTAACAGGCTCGTCTTCACAGCACAATGTCTCCTCTGAAAGAAGCACTAATGAGTGTTTTAACACTGTCCAACACACGCTGCTGCAGAGAGTCTTCAAAAGGATTCAAAAGCCTTTTTCTTGTTACCTGAATCCCAAATGATGAAGCTGCGTCATCATTCCAGTGTTTAGTTTTACCACTGCTTTACTGCAGGACGTGTTTCTGGTGGTTTAAATATACTGCACTCTGAAAACATGAGATCTGTGTTTACGCAGTGTCTGAGTGAGTTACAGGAGGCTGAAGCTCACTATAAAATGATGAGGAGTGGCTGTTTGTAAAGGACCAAGTGACTGCCGTAAATAACAAATCATTTATTTAAAAAAAGGGAATGAATAAACCGACATCAGTGTGACTTTGAACTATACTTTATTTTGATTTCACAAATTAAAATCCCAACAAGTATTATTTCTTGATATTCCTCTCTATATGCCATCTCTGCTCCATCATGATTCTATCACTTGTCCAAATTGTGTTTTTTCTGGCTCCAGGTGTTAATAAACCATGAAGAATTAATTAATTAATTATCCTTAACCCCTAATCTATACTTGGGTACATGCTCTCATTCACTCCTATGGGACATTAAGAGTCAATAATTAAACCTAAGCTGCATGTTTTTGGACTGTTGGAGGAAGCTGGAGGAAAAATGTCAAAAGGTCAAAGTTTCGTGTTTTTAGTTGAAATTGACTGTTTGACATCTATTCACATCTATATATGAATGTTTAGGAGACAGCATTGTGACACATCCTGCTGTTAGCTAACCTGAGGAATACAAACCAAGTGCTTTTCTCTCATACAGCACCAGTTTCACGCAAAGAAGATGTAAAATATATTCACATTGTGTTTAAAGCTGGCACATTAACGCTGCACCAAAAAGATTACACTTTGCACCCCAGACCTCCCTGCAAACACTAAACCGCCTCTCTTACATGCACTCGTTTCTTTTGTCCTGATGCATCTCACACAAACAGCTTTTCACGCTGCGGCTGCCATTGTCTCTGCTTTGGCAAACAAGTGCATGAATTGACCCGAGGAAATCAATATGACTTCAAATGCGGCTGCATTCTACTTTTAAAGGGCTACAAAGGACCTTCAATTACAGCCGTCTCCTCTCCATCTCTGACCGGCGCCGAGCCGCCGCACTGCATGATCAAAGGTTGCTATAGAGAGAGAATGAAAGCATGGAGCTGATAGCGGTTTCCATCAGGCTGCTGACTCTGACTGCAGCTTCTCTAATGTATCGGCTGTTTAAACAAAGTGGTTTGTTTCTGTTTTTGTTTGGATCAGAATGCTCAGGTCAGACGTTATACAGCAACAACACCTGACAGGACGCTTTTATTAGAAGTATAACACTTTATCTGAGCTCCTTCACAATGTCTTTGGCTTGTGAGCCTTTAATACACGTCTATCTGAAGCCCTGAAACACAGCACACATATTTTTACAAGCAGTGTGGAGGTGATCTGTTGTTGAACCCTCTAGAGTCCATGAAAGCACCGGCACATTACTTCTTCATGACGTGAAGACATAAAAATGAAGCAACATTGAGTCTTCATAAGCTTCCCTCAAAAGTTCTGGCTTGAAACTCCATACCAGATTTTTTTTGGATTATATTCGGCCAAGTAAAACTGGAGATAATGTCAAATATATGTAGTATAAAAATATAGAACTAGAGATTATCCTCATTTTACCTGTTATATGTAATATTTGCAACACGTATTCATATTTGCAACATTTAAATTTCTGTGTATTGAAATACAATTTGCAAGATCAGATTTTATGTTCTCCTTTGTTTCTTTTGGGTTCAACATTTTTATTTTAAGTAAGTCAAAGTTAAAAATGAATTATCAGGACATATAGGTGAGGTAACGCTGAAAAAACTGATACCAACATGGCATGGTATTGGCTAGGTTTTTAACAGATTTTTTAAAGGACATAATAGCCCAAGATTCAGAGGGTTAAGTACTCTTCCACCCCGATGGATGGCTTCTGTGCACAGGAGGGTCCCCGTTCAGGTAGTGTTAAAGAAGTAGAGATAGTGGATCCCCAAACAGAGTTCACAGAGTGAAAAGACAAATGTTCTAGACTCTAGAGCATATTTAGATGATATAATGGAACTGAGTGGAATTCCTGAAGAGCGAGAAATGAAATAAAAGCAGGCCTTGAGTCTCATATTTCTTTGGATAACCCCAAATAAAAATGTCGACTGGATTAATTATATCTACTATAAACCAGTAATGATTTATTAATTACACAAATGAGGCACTGAAGACATTAGGAGAGCAGCTACAGGAGAAACAGGCAAGTTTGAGAAGGGCGGGGTAACCTAACCTGATAACATTCTGCAGGGCCATGGCCAGGCTCCAGATGCTGAAACAGGATCTTTGTGGGATTGGCTAGAACAGGCACTAGGCAAGTGGGGAGCTAGTTTGGTGAAGATTGGATTGTTTTAATAGTGATCTCTTCGTAAGTGTGTTGCATCATACCCTTACTCTGGAAGTGTATTTCCTCTGTCTTATTTCTTTATTTATCTGACAACCTCTCAGATTTATTGTAAAACCCCTGAGAGAGATTCAGTAGCTGTCTTTCCATTTAAGTCAAAGCGAATTTTGAAATGTTGCATTAAAGGAAATGTGAATTAGTGAGTTTCCATCAGCTGGTTCAGAGTAATCCATCAGTAAACAGGAGAAGAAGAGAGAGGATGACAACAAAAAGTGAGAAAATGGAGAGAAGTCTTTAGGAATTAGATTCAACTGGACAACTTCTAATTGTTCCTTCTTGTCAGAGGAAACAGCTGATCAGTCATGTGAGTTAAATGTTCACTGCTTCAGAACTCATTCAGAAAAAGTTTCCATCGACTGTTTCATGCATGAACTATTTTTTAGAAAAGACAAAATCACCTCAAGCGAGCGTAAAAACTTTAATGCGCATTTTCTAAAGTTTTATCAAATTTTGATAAAACTTTAATGACACAGTATCTCCACTTCGATACTTTTCATTTGATTTATTCAGGCTTAATGTATCAGTTTCTGTGGCTTTTGCCACCAGACCCAATACAATTTTCTTAAGTTTGTTGTGCTCACAGAACAGAGTAAAAAACATTTTCAGCAGCAATATCTCTTTTGCTGCAGATGAGTCAAATGTCTGCAGGTCTGATACATATGAATTAAAAACAGGGAGATGAGGTTTGTGGTGAAAGCGTTGGAGCTGGTGTGATCTCACCTGCTGTCCGTGGTAAAACACAGCGAGAAGGAACATGGCCATCAGAAGCAGAGACGTCTCTTTGGTCCCCAGGAAGTTCCTGTTGCAACAAAAAGAGAGAAGATACGTTCATTTCAGTGTTGGTGGTGAGTTTAAGCCTACGGTGCTGGGGAGCAAAGTAAAACAGAATCCACTTTTTTTTAGATCCTTATGTTAGGAGAAAATATTCAGATTTAGAACATACTAACCATGCAGATAGACATTAACCCTATAAAGCCAAGTGTATCATATTAGATACAGTAATGTTTGAGACCTCTACATCATCAAAAACCTGATGTATACATGTGTTGAAGATAAACAAACTGAGCAACAAATTGCACAGAAATACCAGATGTAGCAAAAATGATATGCAGGTTCCACGAATGGATCAGTCATTGCTGCATTAAAAAACTTCATATCAGCAGATGTATGATGTTGTGTTATATGGAAAAAATATGTATTTTGCATGTTTGAGGAAAAAGGAAAAGTCAAAGTCTTAATAGGTTAAATATGTTAGGGTTTATATGTTTTTGTTAGTTCGAGAAAAACAAACTGTGAGCAACAAATTGCACAAAAGGACCTGATGTATCAAATATGATACAAATTAGAATTCATATATGCAATTTATTTATTTATTAAAATTCGTCAGCAGGTTAATAAGCACTCAGTTTTTACAAAAATTGAATTTTCTGGCAATTATTTCATGGTTCAGGCTTTATAGGGTTAAAAGGTTTAGGGTTTTGTTTTGCTTCAAGTACAACAAACACTGACTTCAACATGGAGCCTTTTGTTAATTGACACCAGTCACAAAATATTCCTGGTACAGAAGTGTGCTCATCCATGCTGCAAATGTGAAAAAAAGGTTGCTGCTTTTACTGTCATTTTTAAATTAAAATGAGCAGGTTTATATAAATTGATTCTCATCTTAATTTTATGTCTCCTCACGCTCCAAAATTAGTCATGATTGCTGCTGTGAGGAGGCGCTGATCTGTGAAGTAAACAAGGTGGAGGAAACACAAAATGAGCTGCTAATATTCAACAGAAATTGATTTTTATACCAAAACAAACAGAACTTCTGCTGCTGCATGTGTGGTAGAAGTTAAGTATTAATTTAATTAATTTTCACAAAAATAAATACATTTTTTTTACAAAATCTATCTTACTGCTATTTTATTTCTTATTAAAAACACCTCTGTTAAAACCATTACATCTGGTTTATGTTATCTCCTTTTACCCCTTGAAGAGCTGGTGGACGTAACAACCACGAACAACCACTAAGTGAAGCTGACTCCCATCACCTCCTCATAGACCTCATATGGAAACCAGTGCTTTTTCCTAACAGGTCTTTCACCATTACAGGCCTTAGATTAGATGCCTTCATACATTGTCACTGTAAAGGTCAATGTACTCTCACTGCGAACACATGCGAGATGAGTTTTCTCACATTTCTTAACACTTATTTCCAGAATAAAAAAGGTCAACGTGGCTCCCTGATGTGTTTCTGAAGAGCAAGAGGCGGGGAACAGACGGAGGAATGAGGAGACATCAATGTACCTGTCGTTACTTTAACACGCTCACTTTGTGAATCGAAATAAAAGGTTACTTTCACTAATTTGTCTATATTTGGCCATATGCATATACCATAAAACCATTAAAAACTGCAGCAAATGCTATTAAATCCAATTAGGATGCGACCAATATGGGATTTCTGTGGCCAATACCAATACTGATTTTAGAGGAGAAAAAAAATGTATAAATTAGCTTTTATATGTGGAATTTGCACCGATGTGACTATGTGAAGGTACCCAGAAGGCTAAAACTAATCCAATGATTGACTGTACGTGCTGAAACTGTCTGGTACTGAAGGTTTCACTCAACGAGTCCAACAGGCAGAGAGATGGAATGAAAGTGTAGTAGCCTATATTTTATGTTACAAGTGGTATATTTTATGTTACTTTTATTGTAAGTCTTCTGCTTTAGTAAAAGGCCCCAGTCTGACCTCTTGTTCAGAACAGAACTGTAATAGCCGGTTTAAACCAGAAATTTCACAATGTAGAATCTGGGATTTGTCAGACATTAGAGGCTGTGGAAGCAGAAATATAAACAGTATAGGTTGAATTCCTTTTAAGGTTAAAAAGTAGACTTAGCAATGTGCACGTTCCCGTAAAACATGCCCTATATGTGGGGTGTGGGATGGAACATTTGAATTAAATGATCTGACACAGACAGAAAAAGGCAGAGAGACCTTAGCCTTGATTAGAGAAGGTCACTTTTTTCAGAAGCCTTTGAGATTGGACAAAGTTCTCCTCCACTGTACCTAGGCAGTGTATTCTGATGTCTGATAATAAAGAAAACTAAAAGGAACTTTGACATTTTTTGGCTTCTGACAGGATTTGACAAAAGCCTAATCTACGCTACCGCTCACTGCTGTAACGCCGGTGATCTGGCTACGAGCCGGGGGACAACGGAGCTGCCTAGAGACCCGCAACAGCTCGTCTATTGACCATAAAATCAGTGGATGTGTGTAGCTGAATGACATGAGAGGGGAATAAGGCGTAAAAATAAATAATCTTGCAGAAAACGAGAACTGGAGAAGCAAAGCAGCAAGCAACACTCTCTCACAGACACACACACACACACACACCAACACTGCCGGTAGACTGTGAGCAGCCAGAACCAGAACATGCTGCAGAAAAACGTTGCAGAAGCAAAATTGAGCATTTTAGTCTCAAAGTAGAGATGCTAGAGGGCTAGCCTGGCGATGTAAACATCAATTTATGACGCTCTACATACGCCATCTGGTATAACTGATACAATTGGCTAAGAGCTACCTACAGACGCTTTTGATAGACATTCGTAGCGCCCAATAAACGGCTCCGGAGGATCGTAAACCACACCTCCTCTACGGAGAAATGAATGGCTGGTTTCCAGACTAATCTCATTTGTGATTCGTCTGCCATTAGCCAGGCTAGTAAAATGTAGCACTGAGAGTCTATAATTCTCTGAGCAGACCGAAGCTGAACTGAAGCTCCATTTATCAGTATTGTTTACACTCACATATGGATGTTAAACCTGTGATTTTAAAGCACTCACTCTGTGTTGTGGTGGACGGTGTCATAGCGGACGAACAGCGAGGTGTAGAAGGCTTCGGTCAGTAGCGAGTAGATGGCGATCATCAGCAGCAGAACTGCCAACTTCAGCACCGAGTTCAGCCGCAGGAACACAGCACACGTCACCATGGCCAGCACCCCCGTGAACACAAAATACTGGGAAAACACACACATTTACCATAAAGATCATTCTGTCCATGTCCTGTTGTGGATGAATTTGGTGATCCCTGCACTTTCTCTGTAGCGCCATCATCAGGTCAACAAATGAATTAGTCCAATACTTTGTGACCAAATATCTGCAGAGCTATTGACCCGCCAGCCTTATTAGCACTGTTAGCATCCTAGCCTAGCATAGTAAATGCTTATACCTTCTAAACATCAACAGGTTTGCATTGTCAAAAACCTACTCATGAAGTGCATGAAGTTATTGATTGGAAACAGAAGATTCTGAAAATTTCAGGCATCAATTAAAGAAAGAAAGCAGCTCAGCCTGCCAGCTTTTTACTGTTGCATTGCTGTAAACTTGGAGAACTAATAATAATATAATTAGTAATAATAATAATAATAATAATAATAATAATAGTTATCCAAGCCCATTAACTCCATGCCTCCAGTTTGCACAGCTGTTTCTGTTATAAAGTTGTAGTTCAATGCCAAAAATGAAATAACTGGATGAAATCAACAGGGATTTTTATTTTCCGAAGATACTGAGGATAATGTAGATTAGTGTCAACCATGAGAAGTAAAGTGACATTTACATATAACATTGGTGAATTGACCCTTTTAAAGGGTAGAAAACATTACAATGAACATTTGAAATTCCATAAAGGTTTGTGTCTCATCAAATATTCCAATCAGGATTTATCACAGCTAAAAAAAATAGTCATTAATTATTTTTAAGTATCTAAAATTGCTCTTACTTCAACACACACACACACACACACACACTAAGGTTATAATAGTTTTGGATTTTTCATTAGTTTTAGTTTTAATTTTGTTGTGATTTTTTGTTTTCAAATTCAGTTAGTTTTAATGACTTTTTAGAGATATTTTTAATTATAGATTATAAATTATAGATAGTTTTAATTAGTTTTTATTTTTTGGAAAATGCTTAGTTTTTGTTTAGTTTTCATTAGTTTTAGTTTCGTTGTAATGGGGTATTTGTTGGGTGCGAGATTAAAAAAAAGTCGCAATAAATGTTTCCTTTATTTCCTTTGTCTGATCCATCTCAGCCCCAATAAGTAAAAAAAACAGGTAGATTAAATAAATTTACCATCAACCAAAAAGGTTTACGTATGAAAAAAAGTTGACAAAGACGAAAACGAAGGACATTTTCACTATAATTTTAGTTAGTTTTGTAGCCAGTACAGTTTCAGTTAGTTATCGTTTTTTTTAAAACTCTCGTTTTTATTTTTATTTCAGTTAACGAAAATGTTTTTTCAGTTCTAGTTTTCGTTAACTATAATAACCTTGACACACACACATAAGCTCTGCAGACGGTCGTGAGGAAATAAGTTTGTGATATACACATGAAACGTTGTGACTGAGCTCAGGCTTGCAGCTATAAAAGTGTTACTCCCTTATTGAGTCCATCAATCAGCTGCATATTGTGTGAGCAAAATAACATAATGGATCCTTTCTCCGTGACGTTCTGATGGCTCCATCAGTCGCCGTTGTCTGAGGCGAGACCTCCCTCTGGGTGCAAGCAGATGTCGAGGATGTTTAATTCATCATTTTGCCGCTGTCGCAGAATTGGAAAAAAAACCCACAACAGATGGACCTGACTGCAAAATTCAGACACCTCATTTAGTCGCTACCTCTGGGTAGAAGCAGATGTCTGGGATGGAGGCCGACTCGTTGTACGTCTGGTTCCTGAAGGTGCTGGACTTGTCGAAGTCACACCACAGCTGCAAGAGACCAACAGGGAGAATATTGTTGTTGTACAGTGTGAAATCAGTGCAGGATTAGTGGAAAATAACTTTAATACAAAACTCTTCATGCATTGCTTCATCAAGCCTTTAATCTTTCAAGGTGTTAAAAATCCACAGCTAATTATGAGTGAACAGGATGAGATATTCATATTAATTAACAGCTGAGCTGTTACTGAAGTTTGCCCCGAGTCTAAAGAGAACTGGGAGCTCCTCTGTCGCACAGAAAGTGATATAGAAAGAATAAGGAGAAAATAAAAGGAGACAAACTTGTGGCTCAAAGTGGAGTTAGCTCAAAGATTGAAAGTGCTTCACACAGAAGAAAGGCCAATGATGTTGGATTTTCTGTCTTTTTGTAACTAAAAAGTTATATTTTAAGGAGAACATTGTTTACTAACAATACATTTCTGCAGGAGGGAGCTACTTTTCAGTACATGGGGACATAAAATGATCTATTGCTTTTACTCGGTTTCTTTTATGAGAGCAGATCTGCAAAGTTACAAAATGTTTAGACCCCAAACTGTATATAAAGATGGACGACACTATTGAGGCCAAAACATCTGGATCGCCCCCTGGTGGCTGGCTGCAGTACAGGTTATAAATCCAGAAGTCAAAGTAATATTTCCCAAAGAGCCATGATGGCTGCTGTAACCCTTGGGCCCCAAATGACGTCACCAGAACAAGATGGCAGCGCCTGTGTCTTGGATATTAAGGCTTTAGTGTTGTACAGTGGGACAAAGTGGACTTGTCGACCATCTTTATACAGTGTGTGTCGACCCGATGTATCTGCAACATGTACATCTGGGCAGCTGTGGCTCAGTCGGTAGAGTGGTTGCCTACTGATCAGATGGTCAGTGGTTAGATCCCTGACCATGCCAGCCTACATATCGAAGTGTCCTTTTTATGGTTTAGGTCGTTCTTATCACGTTTGTTCAGGTGCTAATTTTTCTGATCAGGTTGGTTTTAATTAGTCATTTGATTTTAAAACGGGGCTGTGATGTCCTGAATGACGGCTGTAACTGACTCATGAACTTGATACCGCAGCTCCACTCTTGTCGCTACTATGCAGACCAGGGCGGGTAGAAGGAGAAGACACAGGGTCAGAAGATGTCATATTCTTGGGGTACAGGACATTCACAGTTTAGCCGGAGCTGTGATGTCAGAGAGTTACAGCAGACGGCACCAGACATAAAAGTGGGTGAGCTCAGCCTGACAGAACCAAGGTGCTCAATGACTCAACGCCATCTGTTGAACCTTTCAGCAGGTGCAGGCCAGATTTTACTGCACATGTGTTGTTTATCATTTGATCATGTGTCATGTGTAGACTCTCGCTCTAAATGATGTCACCAGAACAAGATGGCAGTGCCTGTATCCTGGATATTTAGGCTTCAGTGTTGTAAAGTGGGACAAAGTGGACTTGTCGACCATCTTTATACAGTGTGTGTAGACCCGATGTATCTGCAACATGTACACCTGGGCAGCTGCGGCCCTGTTGATAGAGCGGTTGCCCACTTATCGGATGGCCGGTGGTTTGACCCCTGTCCATGGCAGGCATCATGTTGAAGTATCCTTGAGAAAGATATTGAACCCTAAATTGCTCCCCATGCTGTGTTCATCGTGTGAGAATGAATTCCCAATGGTGGCAGGTGGCACCGTTTAGGGTAGCCTCTGCCACCAGTATGAATGTGTGTGTGAATCGGTGAATAAGCGCAATCTGTAAGGCGCTTTGAGTGGTCGCAACGTGACTAGAAAATCGCTATATAAGTGCAGGTCCATTTACTTGCAACATTTTGCATTTGTTTCCTATAATATCCACTTTGTGGCAACTAAATCTCGATTAACATCTTTGTAGTTTTGTAAGGTCAACTTAAATCACTTTGCAATTTGTGTTTTTCCAGTTTGACTTCATTTACACAAACAACCTCTCCAAGGTTCTGCTTGTGTTTTTGGGATTAATGGCCTTTTTTTCTCTTTCTCAGACTAACCAATCCTTTTTTTCACCAGTGGAGCCTTAGGGTTGTATAATACGCTCTGCTTTATGCTATCAGAGACCTCGCAACACCAAAAGCTAATTATCAGCTCATTTCATGTGCTTTAGTTAAGTAATGACTTGTGCCTTCAGAGGCCGCCCTGCAGAAGAGCATCGCTGGTATCATCAGGTAAAATGGGGCCGATGAGGTCGACTTTAAGACAATAAAAAAAGGTTCTTAAAAGTAATGAATCTCATAGTTATAAAAGAGCCTGTCACTTAATGCTGCATAGCTCATTATCCTCATTGTTTTTTAAATTGAAACATGATGTAATTTAATGGATAAAAACACATCTCTTTTATTAAGTCACTCCAGTTTTACTTCCAAGGTCTGCTTTGGTTTTATGTTATCCCCTTTAGGGATTGGTTATAGTATAATGTTGGTTTTTATGTCTTAGAGACAAAGATGCATTCAGTTTTCATGCTATTAAAATGACTGGTAAAATTTTAATCCTATGAACCCAAACAAAACATTTTTCCTTTAAGTAATCGACAAACAAACACTATTTATTGTTGAAAGAAACTGTGAAAACAGGCATTATCATCAAAAAATGAACTTCCCGACTGTCCTTTGAACAGATCATAGGCTTGGAAAGTTTCCATTAGAAAAAAACCCAAAACAAAGGTTAAAATAGTGATATTTCTGTCAGAATCACTTTATTCTACGTGTCATTTAAAATAATACTCAACAAAGCACTATTCCCTCTTGCTGAGATTGCATTTATAAAAACTAGAGTAACCAGCTGTTTTAGGAAATTACTAAGCATTTAAAAAAGGAAATGAAGTGAGCTCCATGCAGGATCCTGTCTTTTGTCTTGAAGTCTTTTGAGGACACTTTCTGTGTGCAAAATGAGAATCTGAGGGGCCACATGGACACCAGAAACAGAACATCCTCACAGAACAAACAAACAATATATGTGTAAGCTGAACTCACTATATTGATCATGGCTGCCAGGAAGTTGATGAGGATCGAAACGAAGATGATGACGTTTCTGGCCGCGTATGTTTCGTTGATCCAGCAGCAGGCTTTGCGCAGTACCAGAGGCAGACACTTGTAGTCCTCCGCTGTGGTAACTAAGACCAGACAGGAATGCAGGACGATGAGGACTGAGAACTGGATCACCATGGTTACCATCCTGCAGAAACATAATAAACGGCAAAATAACAGTAAAACCGTCAGCTGAGGGCGGGACAGTGAACTGCACTGTCATCATATTAGGACCTAAGCACTTAAACATGGTTTCATATGGATCAAAAACCCACAATTAAAGTGCTCTACCTTTAAAGTTTCACAAAATATTACATTCTTCCATATATAGATTTACTTCAGCCAGATGATGTTTTTTTTTCTCACAGTTTCTGTGTTTCTGAAACATTAAAATATATTTCCAGGGTTTTCTTTCCATATTCAAAGATATCTATTACAATAAAATTTACACACCTTGTTATTCTGCAAAAAATAAAATAATTATACTTGGAACAACATCTACAAAAACCTCCTCTGTTGAACTCTTGCTAAAAATGTGCACTTCACCTGTGACATTACACTGTAAAAAAAACTGTTGGTTTTAAGAAAAAAACTGCAGCTGTGGTTGCCAGAACTTTACCGTAATAAAAACGGTGCAACTTTTTGTAATATTACGGTAAAATGATATTAGCATTGTTGATTTCACGTTTAAGATTGCCATTTTATTACATTTTCTACCGTAGGGAATAAAACGTTTTTCCATCTAAAAAACGCTGTTCTGCCATATAATTGACAAGAAAATACTTTATAAATTCTGCATAAACTAATGATTTTACCATTAAATGTTACAGTATATTTCTGTCGGAAACATGGTGTTTAGTACATTTAACAGTGAGAAAAAGTATTTTTACAAAAAATAAATGCAAAAATGATCGCTTGTATATATATTACAGCATATTATTTGCTACAAAGACGGTGCCAGAGTATTTTACAGGGGAGTAATGTATTTTAAATTAAAAAAAATCTGTAAAAAATACTGTTTTGGCTGATATATACATTTATGGTGTTTCATTGTTACTGAAACTGAATTAACCCATTTATCACTTTACGTCTTTTACTGTCATGGTTTAGCATTTTTTCACTGTAAAATCTACTGACATTATTTTTTACAGTGTATGACTCCAATTCTGAAGTATATTGGGACAAGAGGAATAAACACAGCACACACTTGGTCAGTGTGTGTTGCCAGCTAGATGCGGCTGATGTCTGAGTACAGTTAATATTTAGGGCACAAACACTGCCTGCCAAACACTCTGTGGCTTAGACTTGTCAGCCCAGTCTGTGAGATAAGATAAAACTTAATTAAACCAGAAGGAAATTCTTGTGCCAAGTTGCACCAAAAATTCAATAAATACAAGAATAACGCAACCCCAGATAATCAGGTAAGTAAGGAGAGGACGAGGAGTGACTCTGGCCGGCTGCTGCTCAGGATGACGCACCAGGCTCTCCATTAGCTCCAGAAAAAACTCATGCACATCATCATTAGATGTTATGAGCAACAAATGTAATATTATAGGATGAACGTCCGTTAAGGAAGGGTGTGTCAATGTTTTTACTTGGAGTCGTTCTGCACTGCAAAAAAGGTGTGTCTAAAAACAAGATAAAAACAGTAAATCTGAGGGAAATGATCTTGCTGCATGGACAGATAATTTACCTTGACAAGATTTCTTAAATTAAGATTATTAAATCTAGAAATAAGCATGTTGAACACTTATCTAACACTTCTAAATCTAAGTTGTTGTTTTTTATCTTGGTAAGAAACAAATAATTTGCAGTGTGCATTACTGTGTCAGTAGTTCGTTGCAGTAGCAGTTGTAGTGTAAATTAACTACCTCTCTGAGTGAGAAAAATGGATTGAAGACCAAGTTGAAGTTCTTTTTAGTTTTCTTTATTATAACTCATGAAAGAATACACTGCCTATAGGTACATTGGAGGAGAACTGTGTCAAATTCAAGGCTGCTTAATGAAAGGTGTGCCCAATGTAGCCTAGCCTGGGTATACCCATACTGCCTTGCGCGCTCGAATTTAACTTCGAACCTCCAGGCGGTCTGGCAACCAGAGAGGTTTCTTAGCCCTGTTTTAGGGATCCAATCACAGAGCGGGGAGGGACGGCAAGACGATGACGCATACTACTCGGCACTTGGAAGCTTGTAGTTTTCTTACGGATCCTACATGGCTGCTGCAGACGCAAAACTCTCTTTAGCTGTAGATGGTGTTTTAAATAGTTTAGAGCGAAAGTTGAAAGGCGAAAGGTCTCTCGGCGGCTCCGCTGTCCCCCGGTTCGTAGCGAGATCACCGGCGGAGACCCACAGCAACTTGTTTGTTGCCCATAAAATCAGTGGATGTGTGTGGCTGAATGACATGAGGGGGAATAAAGCGTGAAAATAAATCTTGCAGAAAGCGAGAACTGGAGAAGCAAAGCAGCAAGCAACACTCTCTCACAGACACACACACAACAAACATCCATTTCTGTAGCTCTACTACGTCATCTGGTATAACTGATACGATTGGCTAAGAGCTACCTACAGACGCTTTTGATAGACATTCTAAGCGCCCAATAAACGGCTCTGGAGGATCGTAAACCACAACTCCTCTATGGAGAAATGATCGGTTGGTTTCCAGACCAAATCTCATTTGAGATTTGTTTGGTGTTAGCCAGGCTAAATGTAGCCCTTGTTCTCTCTGAAATTTCTCTATGTGTGAGGGTATTTTTAGTCTTCTGTTCTAGCCCATAAGCAACGCATGGGCGCGTCTTCCCGGCACAGATACATTACTAAATTTACTTTTTAACCTTACTGGGAATTTCCATCGGGCGCGATACAGCAGCAGCACGGCTCCACTGCGGTTTTGCTGCATCTTCTGCCCGGCGTCTATTTACACCGGGCGCGTTACAGCAGCATCACGTCAGCTTAGCGAGCCGGTCGTATACACGCGAGATCACGAGATCACGCGATAATCCTGACCATATGGGACACCGCAAGATCCCCTGATAAACTCTAAACTCTATTTATACAGTCTATGGATAAACTGTGTGTATAAAGCAAACAACAACAACAACAACCAACAGCTTACTTTGCTTCTCTGACGTGAAAGATGTGTTGATCTGACCATCTATCCTTATAAAAACAATATGTTATGTCATAAATGATTGTATGATGTTCCACTTCAACAATCAGTCTCTTGTCGTCCGTGTCGCCAATACTCTGAGACCCTTTGATTGATTGATTGATTGATTGCTGATCTGGTGCCTCGGTCATAAGTCGGACTTCCTGTCTGGTGCAATCTGCTCTGTTGAGATTTACGTGGTTTGGCATCGTCTCGCAGAGAATAGAAGTCCTACCTAATGCTCGCGTAGAGACGCTGCTGAGACGCTGCTGTAACGTTACGCAGCGCGCCCGGTGGAAATGCTCTCATTGATTAGAGTGTTACCTTTTTGCAACGGCGAACGCAGCGCTGACATGACGCTGCTGTAACGCGCCCGGTGGAAATCAGGCTTTATTTAAGTTGACATTCCAACCCTTTTTCTATCTGATAGATAGACTTGTTCTGTTCACATTCCAACATCTCCTCTGTCAGATAGGCACCTGTCCCCAGAGCTCCCAAATAGACTGGAGACTCTGTTCTTACCAAAGGATCAGGGTGTGGCCCCAAGGGTCAGGGAGAGGCCCCTCTTACATGTAACATGAATTATACCATTTGTGGCACAAAATATACTACACAGTTGTTTTAATCTCTAACCTTTCCTGAATTTTACTTCCTCTGGGGTTCATTTTGAAAGCCACAGTGCATGTAATGTTTGGAAGGTAATATCCTGGCCCTGATACATCCAGAATTGACACTAAAGACTTCCTTGTACATCTGTATCTGACGGCGAGAGGCAATCTGACAAGTTGGGAGTCAGAATGTATTCAATTTATAGAAACTGTAGCTTAGAAAAGCTAAAAAATAAATAAATATAGCCATTGTTTGATCAAGCAAAAATGATGACGTGCTACATTTGTTATTTGTCCTTTAACCTTCTAGAGTCGCCGATCAAGATAAAATCACTTCTTCATGACGTCTCCCTGTCAAAGCTTCAGCAGTGTGTTTCCTGCCGTCAGCTTCCCTCTAAAGTTCTGCCTTCAAACTCCATGCCAGTTTGTGTTTGATGATGATAGGCCAAGTAAAACTGGAGATAAGCTCAAATATATTTAGTATAAAAATATAGAACTAGATGTTCTCCTCATGTTACCTCTGAGATGTTTGATTTGAAAGCAACATTTAAAATACTTGGGTTGGGTTTTATTATTTATCATTTTGGTTGATGTCGATCCAGTGAGTCAAAGTGAAACAATAATGATCAGGTCATACACTGTAAAAAATGTCTGTGGATTTTACACTGAAAAACTGCTAAACCACGACAGTAAAAGACATTACTCCACTGTAAAAAAAAAATACTCTGGCACCGTGTTTGTCACAAAAATATACTGTAATATATATACAAGCCATCATTTTTGCAGTTATCTTTTGTAAAAAAAAAACTGTTAAATGTACTTAACATCACATCTATAACTAAAATATACTGTAATATTAATGGTAAAATCTTTAATTTATGCAGCATTTATAAAGTATTTTCTTGTCAATTATATGGCAGAACAGCGTTTTTTTTTTGATGGAATTTTTTTTATTCCCTACGGTAAAATATGGAATAAAATGGCAATCTTAAACGTGAAATCAACAGTGCCAATATCTTTTTACCGTAATATTACAAAAAGTTGCACAAAGTTGTAAAGTTCTGGCAACCACAGCTGCCGTTTTTGTACCGTAAAAACAACTGGGTTTTTTTTTACAGTGTAATGTCACAGGTGAAGTGCACATTTTTAGCAAGAGTTGAAACATTTTCAACAGAGGAGGTTCTACTGTATTTATTACGGTAAAGTTCTGACAACCACAGTTGTTGGTTTTTTACCATAAAAACAACAGGTTTTCTTTTTTTTACAGTGTATAGGGGATATTGTGCTGAGTAAAATGATACCAACATGACATGGTAAACATTTTTTAAGTTTATATACAGGCAGAATGAAAAGGAGTCAAACAGACAAAATAGCCCAAAACCATAAATAGTTAAAACTCTGTTCTCTCTGAGAAAACAGTTATTGGAACCGAGGCTGACCTGAGGACGTGGTGGAACACTTATCTGTCTTTTACCTGGCTGAGGGAAGCAGGCTTTGGATGGTGGTGATGAAGATGAGCACGATGAAGGCGCACACCAGGTTGGATTTGAACACCTCATCCCTCATCTGGGAGTACTGCAGCATGGAGAGGAGGAGAAGAAGAAGAAGAGAAAGAAGGAGGAGGAGGAAGAGGAGGTGAGGAGGAGGACGGAGAAATACATTTTCAGACAAACAGAGAAGACTGAACACACCGAAGTGCACCCCACACACACCAACGCACCGCCACTGATGCATTCAATGGTTCAACCACAAGCGTTAGAGAGAGACAGGAGCCGGGGGGGTTAGCTGGGGGTCCTGGGAAGCTGCCAAGCTGACAGGCACAATGCTAGCTGTTAGCTGTTAGCTGTTAGCTGAGTCAGAGACACAAACGGAGAGCGCTGCACCAAAATCAGATCAGAGACATCAGGACATTCGTTGGTTTTAAATCTAAAATAAAATCATGGCTTAAATCCACTCAATCATGCACCTACCAACTATAAACTCAAACATTAGCTCACTATTTTGAAATCTCTTGCAGTGTTGTATTTTAACATTGTTTTGTGTTGTGTCTTAATACTGTGACTTTACTCTTGCTGTTGTCCTGTGTGGTATTGTGTTTTAAGAGTGTGAAGCTTATTTGTTCCTGCCCAGGGACTAAAGATGAAATTTAGCTAGTAGCTAATTCTGGTACGGCTGAGAGCCATGCACTGTCCTGTTAAATAAATGAATAAATAAATAAATAAATAAAACAGGCTGATGAGGAGCTAAACGGAGGAGGAAGGAGGTGTCACTAAAATCTGAATATTTAATACTGAATCTTAGTTATTTCCCCAAGGTTTAATACTGTAACAACGCTACTGGAGCAACTCAGTGACAGCTAATAAGTGCAGTCATGTTAGTAATGTTACTCCAATCTAAATACAGTTTTGATATTATTAATTTAACCTTAAAAAATACAAAATACAGCTGTTGTTGGATGAAAAATATGCAAGTTATGTGTAAATTATAAGTTTTAGAGGTTTAGAAAAGTATTTGTGACTCTTCAACCCTTCGATTGAAAGTGGAGATATCATTCCTTTGATGGATAAAAAGGAGAGCCCGACCGATATAGGGTTTTTGAAAGTGCTGTGATACTGATTTCACAGGGCAAAATTAGTCGATGACCGATATGGTGGTTGATACAGTAATTTTTTAAGCTGGGATGAAAATACACCTTTTCATGTGTATCCTGCATTTTTCATCACTCTGCAAATTGCTACTTTCTCAAAAATAAATCTTTATTAAATAATATTAAAAATGATTATACATTAAACAAATCATGTATGATTGTCAGCCAATTCTAAAAAGGATAACAAATCTGAATAAAATAAATAACTAAATAAACGTTAATGCTAAATTTCAGTCAGTTGCTGACTATTTTTAAAAATAAAAAAAATAATAGCATTTCTAAATCACACCAAGCAACATTTTCTGCATTATATATAGTGTAAAAAAAATGGCTTCTTAATGGCATATATCGGATATTGATAATATCCGTTAACCCATATCTGTCAGGCTCTAGTAAAAAAGTTTTCTTTAATGTAAGAACTTTACATGTAGTAGATTATTTTTCCACTTATTTCCACCTATTTTATAATAGTATAATAGTTGATTAAGCCCAGATGCTGAAGAAATCATTTTTTGGCCTACATGTACAAAGAAGGAGAATAAATTAAATTTAAATTCCATCTAAAAAATTTCACTAACCTTTAAACTGTCACTGGTTACACTGAGATTAAGAAAGTGGAACATGAGAGTGTTTTCCTGAAGTGAGCTGTGCTGAAGTAAGACTGCAGACTGATGAGTCACCGGTCCGGACCGACAGTCTGACTCATCTTAAAGTGTCCACCCCCGTGACCCCCGCTGCCCCGTCCTCGCTCTGTCTCTTTCTCAAAGGGTGCTGGGAAATTAGCAAGAGGATGCTTCACGTTTTGTCACAACTTTGGCAAAAAAATTAAATTAAATGAGGGAGGCCAACAGCAAACCACTGCACATTTATTGAAGAGGTTAAAAAAAAGAAAATAAAGGTTCTGAGAAAAGTTCTGAAGATGGCGGTGGGTATCAGAGGGAAACATAGATGTGGAGGGGTCAACTCAAAGGTCAAAGGTCAAAGGTGAGCTTATTCATTGAACAAAAAAGAGAAAAATGGGGAGAAAGGGACAAAAAGCTACAGAAGTGTTCTGCATTCACCGAAGAAACACTTTCTTGTAATTATGACTTTACATGACATAATTATGAGATAATTATTCACGGATTATCGGCATTAAGTGTCAGAATGCAGCTGAAGGCTGTTTCACTGGAATTTGTTGCTATGGAAACAACTTGTCCAAGTATATTTGGTGTCAGCTGTAAATTAACAAATCTATAAAATGATTATGTCATCTAACCACAGAGGAAATTCAGCTAAAGAAGCATTAAAATCCAGTTTCCCCTGAAATACCTTTCCGAGAAAAAATATCATGCATCACAGTCTTTAATGGCTACAGCTTTGTACAAAATTTAAACTTATGAAAAGACTGAAGATATGAAGTCTGTGATCATTGGTCGTGTGATGTATTTAACCTGTGAATGCTTGTGCAATTTTGCAGTGCGAACCTGATGAAGCTTCAGGCGAAACGCGTTGTTTGCTTCTTCTTGCAGCTCTTCATTAAAGCTATATTACATATATAAAGCATCTAGAAAATAGCTATACAAATTGAATGAATTATTATTATTATTATTATTATTATGAAGTAAAAAACAAAAACTATGCCAATAGATTTAAATAATCTAGACCATTTAAGACACATTTCCCTCTTTGGAAAGTCCAATATTATTTTAAAATAGCGTTAATTAGTTTGCATTAGTAAATAGCTAAGTAAGAACTACACTGTAAAAAAAATTCCGTTGCTTTTACAGAAAAAAAATGTCAGCTGTGGTTACCAGAATAATTCTGCAAAAAAATACAGTACAAATGTAAACAACTTTACAGAACAACTTGTACATTTTACTGGTATTTAGTGTACAATAAATAATAAATTAATATTAATTTATTGGTATTCAATGCATAATAAGCAATATCTGCATGTAAGTTTTGCATAAATAATTAGTATGAAAGCAGCATCATCCTGTTACATTAGTAGTAAAGACGGTAAAATCTACAACTTTAAAATGTATTTTTTTTTTTTTTAATGACTACAGTTTTAGGATGTAAAATTTACAAGTTGTTCTGTAAAGATGTTGACATGTACTGTATTTTTTACAGAAATATTCTGGTAACCACAGCTGCCGTTTTTTTTTTCTATAAAAATAACGGGACATTTTTACAGTGTAGTTTGTAATAATGAACTCATGAATGTCATCATTTTCCTGCTTTTATTTTGTTTAATGATTGATGCAACAATAGGGCAACTTCCGTCATTAATGCACTACATTTTGTATTAGATTCAAAAACACTACTAGAAGTCTAGTATTTTTATAAAATAAAATATTCCAAGGGTCAGGTCTCATAATCACGAGATGTGAAGTCATATTTATGTATGCAAGTTGTCAGTTTGAGAAAACATCCCAGAAATTATTAATTTCTTTAGTGAATGCAAAGTGCTCCTGTAAAAAGTAAAACAAAAGTTGTACAGGTCAGCTTTTTCTAGCAGACTGTAACAGGGTCACAGGTCCAGACACGGACGTTGGTTCATGAGTAAACTGAAGGCGGCTCTTTAATCAGCAGTGGTTCACACAGCTCACTGCTCTGTGTTTTATAATCACACATGAGTCGGCTGCACCTCAACAAAAAACATGTTAAAGTGAGTTAGTATGTGCACCACAAAAAGGTGTGTCTAAAAACAAGATAAAAACACTAAATCTGAGGGAAATTATCTTGCTGCATGGACGGATAATTTCACTTGACAAGATTTCTTAAATTAAGATTGTTAAATCTAGAAATAAGTATGTTGAACACTTAAAATACTTATTATTCATGTTATATACTGGTATATATATATATATATATATATATATATATATATATATATATATATATATATATATATATATATATACAAAACCCTGCAAATGAATCCTTAGTTCTGTATTGTTGTTCAGACAATGGGTGGAAATACAGAAGATCTGCTCCCCATTAAGCCCAATGCTGCAATATTACAACATTTGTGTAAAAACTTACTAAAACATAACATTTTTGAAAACACTCCATTTTCACCCCCAAAGGCCTCCTACAACAACAGCTGAATGGTTGAATTTTTTTTTTTTTTTTTGCGTTTTGGGTTTTACAGGGTTAAGATTGTTAAATCAAGAAATAAGCATGTTGTACACTTAAAATAAGAAATTAACTCTTAAAACAAGATAAATTAAAGCTGCAAGCAGCGATGAACTGGCCCGAGCAGAGTGACCTGAACATTATTTGTTTCTTACCAAGATAAAAAAAAAAACTTTACTTTTAGAAGTGTCAGATAATTGATCTTGTTTTAAGAGTTAATTTCTTATTTTAAGTGTTCAACATGCTTATTTCTAGATTTAATAATCTTAATTTAAGAAATCTTGTCAAGTGAAATTATCTGTCCGTGCAGAGCGATTCCAATTAAAAACATTGACACACCCTTCCTTAACGGACGTTCATCCTATAATATTACATTTGTTGCTAATAACATCTATTGATAATGAAGATAATTTCCCTCAGATTTAGTGTTTTTTCTGGTTTTTAGACACACGTTCTGTTAGAGATTTGGTTCACTGTCTTTATTATTATTATTTAAGAGCATGCAGTCTGAAGTGTGGCACTGGATGAATATTATTTTAAACTCGTCAGTGAAATATCAACCTCTACCTTGAGAACAGTAGTTTGACTGAACTTAAGGTCCATTTTCAGAGGTTTCAACTGCATCTCTTCCTCAGAAGGTGGAGCTGAGTGGATGGAGTCTTCATCAGATTTGCAGATTGAGACATTAAATGCAGCTATAAACTTTGAAAATGTGAATCTTAAAAAACAAAGGCCTGTTGTTAAATAACTCAGATTAACTCTGATGAAATTGCTGTTAGTTTGAATGCTGCATTGACAAATACATTATTATTTGCAGATTTATAATTCAATCTATTTATTTTGTCTTTAACTGTTTAGTCAATGATTTATTTTTATATGCATTCACATAATTATATTTTATCATTTTAAATAAACTTTTTTAAGAATATTACAAATTGGAAACTGTCTAAAAGCAAGAAAATTATCTGATAAACAGACAGTAGATGGCCTTAAACATAACATTTCAAATCAGCATTTACTTTACTTTAAGAAAAAAAGAGGAACGGAATTATTAATTGCCTCTTTTTTTTTTTTAAACTTTGAGTTTATAACTGCTTGATGTTAATGCAAGTTCACTTTCAAACAGCTCATTAAATTGTAATAATTTATTAAGTGACTATGATTAAAAACTGAAATAATTATTATTCTGTGGCACACTTCTGACTCACACACACTGGAAGACCAAATGTAGGACTGGACTGACCCTGCACCTCTATATGAATATTTTATTGCATTATTTTCCAATAAATTTTACAGCATCCTGTCAGTTACACCATGAAGGTTTGTCTTCTGTTAAAGTGACTCATGTAAATACAGTAAAATAATAAAAAAAAACATGCAATTTTTCTCTGCGATACCACAAGTTCCTTTAGCTTACTCATGATAGGAAAAAAAATATTTGTTTCTTGTTTTGTTTTTGAAAATCTTTATCTAAGAATAGATATGAGGAGGGAAAGAGAAAGAAAAAAAAACAGGTATCTGTCTAAAACCCCAGCTACCTTCTCTTCCAGGCTGGAGTCTTTAAACATCAGTGAGAAAGGCTTGATATGCTCTCTTCTCAACTTATCGCCACTCCGTAAGTCGATGGCGCTCTCTATTCGCTTGTTAATTTCCTCAGGACCAGAGTGGACATGCAAAGCTTGTGCGAGATGGTTTGGAAGCAGATTTATCGAATTTCTCGTTAGGGCAGCCAGAGTCTAGGGGGAAAGCACATGCACATAGAATGAACCTGCTTGTCCCCCTTTTTGTTTCATTCAAGTTACAAATGAAAAAAAGAACAAACACACAGTTACGTACATTCATTACATACACAAAAGAAAAAAGAAAAAATTAAGGAAAAGGAAGAAGAGGGAAGACCAAAATGCAACGTTCACTGTCAGAGCAAGTCATGCTTCTCTCATTCATTCGCAGCATGATGTTAGTGGTGACGAAGCTTGTGATTATACACACGTTATAATGCAGTGCTGGACAGAGGAAGGACTGGGAATGAAAGCACATGGAACGGATGGAAACTAAAAAAATATACAAGCACAGAATGAAGCATAATACAACACAGCTGAGAGAAGATTAGCTGCAAAATATCAGGACAAATACATCAAATGAACCAAAATAAAACAAATCTGAAGATGTATTTTGTTTAATTAATCTTTAGTAAGTGAAGGATGAAAAAGCAGTCCCATTGTGGTAGGTTGGATTGTCAGAAAAATGACTGTAACCTTCTTTTTGAAACTTACAAAACCATTTGTCCTCAACCAGGACAACCTCGCAAGACATTAATATGCAAAATTGTAAAAAAAAAAAAAAAAAAAAAGTAATTGAATGACTCAAGGTTCTTTGGTTTACAAGGGTCTGCTCAGGTTTTAATTTAACACTTCATCACTCCCGTCTCGCTTGGCCTTCCTTTTCTCTCTGTGACAAAATATACTCAAGGTTATAACCCTCCATAACTCTTTATTCTCTCTTTCTTAATTTTTAAAGGAGCACACGGACAGCTTCACATGTGTAATCCATTTAATTTCAAAATATAAAGGTCTAAAATACATTTCTGGTGGGGAAATAATGATTATTGTATTTTATTTGTGTATGTAAATACTATAGGCCTATAAAACACCTGCATGTGTTAGATTTTTAAATGCAGACACCTGCAAGGTTTCTATACCCCCAAACATTCATCAGCAGAACTGCAGAGTTTCTGACCTCGGTGGGACCTGGCTGCAGACAGATTATACATAAAGTGCTCAATCATCTTTGACTCACTGAAAAACTACCTTTATACTGCAAGAAATGACCAAATTCACAGGATTGTTTTGGCTATCCCTTTTCCCTTTTAGTTTAAGTTTCCATTAAGTTAATCCTAGTAGTTTTTTACTGTGTGATATTTGGAGTTTGGAACAAAAAGGGGACTCGATTTTGGTGGATTACCAATCTCAAGTAAACTGCAAGTCAGATCCTCTAACTTAATTGAAAAATAAATCATTAATGACTTATTTTTCAATTAACTTAAGAAATTCAGTTATAACAAAAAAGTTGCAAATGACTGTTTATTATAAGCTCTGTGATTGAGGCTCCGTTTACATGATGACGGTGTGAACAGAAGACGCAAAAGTGGCGTCGCGTCTTCACTTTTTATTCCGCGTTTAGACAAGCGTTTTCAGGAGGAAATCTGCTGCATACGGTGACGCTAAAGTGTGTGAATGTGATTGGGTATCATGCCAGGCGATATCACTTAAAGCGATAAGAGCATCTTTGGGCATGTGGAAGTTTTCACGCCACGTATTTTCATCAGCTACTCCTTCCACAAAGTTCTCCACCATCCACTAGATCTCCCAGGTCTCGTCCAAAGCCGTCTGGCTCGCCTCCCACCAATTGGTGCATCCAAAATGTGATAGAGGTAATTACAGATCCTTCTCTGTTCACTAATACTATCTGTACATATCCTGTACATTTGGTGGAAAGACTCCTGTAAGTTTATTAGAGCTGCCAGAGCAGCTTGAAGGTCCCACGCATGGAAATAATCCCACATGTTTGTTTATTTCCCTGTACTGGAGCATGGATGTGACGTAAATGCGTAGGTGACGTGAGCAGATCTGAGCAGAGTTTTGTGTCTTGGCAGTGTACTCTGAAGGGTGGTTTCAGATTTTTGTATTTTAAAGCCCCAAAAACGCCGTCACCATCTAAACCAGGGATGGGCAACTTAAATGCTGGAGGGGGCCACAATTTTTCATCAACACTATCACAGGGCTACATGTAGGACCTTAAGCAGATATGATGAAACTGCAATTTTAAATATGTTTACAGTGCAGTAACTTAACATATTTCATGCTCAAATGCATGTACACTGCAAAAAAGAGGTGTCTAAAAACAGGATAAAAACACTAAATCTGAGGGAAATGATCTTGCTGCATGGACAGATAATTTCACTTGACAAGATTTCTTAAATTAAGATTATTAAATCTAGAAATAAGAATGTTGAATGCTTAAAATAAGAAATGTACTCTTAAAACAAGATAAATTATCTAACACTTCTAAATCTAAGTTTGTTTTATCTTAAGAACCAAATTTGCAGTGTATAACAGTATAAATAGGAATACAAAAGGTTTGAAGCAAATAAAAAATAACCACTTTCTGTGATTTCTTTTTTTTTTCAGTGCAAGAACAACATTAGTAAATAAGTAATTTTGTGCATTTTTACACTGAACTGCAAAGATGTCATGCTCAAATGCATGTAGTTGTACTGAGGGCCACTTCAAGTGAGAGTGCGGGCCGTATGGGGCCCCCGGGCCTCCAGTTGCCCATCCCTGGTCTAAACGAAAGGCACGTCCCATAAAATATAATTTTTACCTGCAAGCGTCCTCGTGTAAACTGGGCCTGGGAGTCTGGGTGATGTTCAGACACAGTAACTACTTTTTAATTGTTCCTGAAGGATTATTGTCCAGCACAAGGCAACAAAGAGTGGAGCATCACTAGCAGACAAGACATGGAGCTCAGGGATAGAGTCTTGCAGTTTGTCTGCTCGATCATTTACTTCAGATGTCATTTTTCTAGTGAGGACAGTTGGCACACTGATAACCTTAATGTAGGTATCACATGAAATAACCTTGTACCAAGCAGTGAGGGAACTGCTCCAGTCAAACCATACCTGCGTTCAATCTAGGAATGCAGTATTAATATTAAATTTATATTAAAATCCCAATATGGATGAGTGCAATATCCAAATTGCAGGGTGTGCAGTATTTGTTATGTGTCAAAATACCGCTCTGAGTTACCCAGTAACGAGAGTATAGTGTTGCACAGATGTCCCAGACAACAAATTGTATTCTGCCAAATTTTTGTTTGGTAAAGATCCTCTAAAAATGGTAATTTTAATACATTTTTAATGAAAATAAGAATGATGCAAAGTCATTATTCTGTGAATCATCCTGCAGTTCCAATATCAGTCAAAAATAATTGCAATTACATACTTTTTCCTAAATCTTGCAGCCCTAATTCAATACTTTGTGTAGCTATTAACAAAGACACTGAATGGATTTGCTCACAGCCAATCACTGCAAGCGTTCTTCAAATGAATGCATTATGTGATTGGCCCACTGCTGCAGAAGCTACGACAACTACACAGTCTGTGTTGTGGTGAAGTTGAGTGGAATGTATTTGTGTTAAGATAATTTGGTTAAGGAGGAGTGGTGTTGCTATTTTACACAACAATAGAGTAAAGAAGACAAAAAAGCTTTCAAATGAAGAACTCTACCTACCCAGCCCAAAGTGAGACCATGGCTACCTGTAAAACATTATTTCTTTTTAACCCTTTGATGCACAACATATAAACACCTTCTAATACACAACATGGGTCAAAAATGACCCGCAATCATTCCCCATGTTATTTCATGCTGCTGTGTGTTTGAATATCTTTTTGTTTTTATTACAACAGATCATTATATCAATTTTCCTTTCATACTATATGAAGAAAAATAGTTTTTGCATTATTACATCAAGTTTACACACATGGGTCAAAAAAGACCTTGTGCATTCAAAGCGCAGTGATACTAAAAGTGATTCACTGAGTGTAACTATGTTTGTCTTATTTGAAGTTTAACTTTAAAAGAGTTGTTAGAACCACCAGGTTACATTGGAAAATCACATATTTAACATTTGAGACGTATTAGAGCCTCCAAATAATAATTTCCATTGGGAAAACACCAATTTAACAAAATAGGATAGTTAATATTTGTGTCTTCTTTGTCAGGGTTTAAACTGGTGACAACATATAAACACCTTATAATGCACAACATAGGTCAAAAATGACCTTGTGCATTACAAGCACAGTGATAAAAAAAAAGGGGGGTTTAATTCAAAAACTAAGAAATTAAAACAAAAAAAATAGGATGTATGATGATCAAAAACAAGTTATTTGAGGAAAACCTGGAATACTGAAAGATTAAATTAATTTATTGCAAAGAATATAAGAACTTAGTCGGGTCACTTTAAACCAGGGATGGGCAACTGCAGGCCTGGGGGCCACATACGGCCCGCACCCTCACTTGAAGTGGCCCTCAGTACAACTACATGCATTTGAGCATTAAATCTTAAAAGTGCTGTGTAAAAATACACAAAATTATTTTTTGCATTAATGTTGGTCTGCTGTTCTTGCTTCAGACCTTTTGTATTCCTATTTATACTGTTATACATGTATTTGAGCATGAAATATGTTAAGTTACTGCACTGTAAACATGTTTAAAATTGCAGTTTCATCTTATCTGGTTAAGTGCACGGTCCTATATGTGGCCCTGTGGTAGTGTTGATGAAAAATGTTGGCCCCCTCCAGCATTTAAATTGTCCATCCCTGCTTTAGACCCATGTTGTGCATCAAAGGGTTAATGATCTTTAACATAAAAACACCCGATGTGTTCTACTGATGCTGTATTGTGAAATGAGTCACGGTGAGCTCCAGCGCGTCCCGATGGAGACGACATTCGTTGAAGAGAAGCACTTAAGGTAAAAGTGTTGGAGGTCATGCGTGAGGATCACAATCATTTTCTCAGAGTCGTTGACATTAGCTCCCCACCATTAGCTGCCAGTTAAAGCGGCCACGTAGCTACTTCGGACAAATTACCCTTTGGAGTGTCACAGCCACACAGAGCTGGCAGCCATTAAAGTGATTATGAGAGAAATGTGTGATGATGGAGATGTGTGTGTGTGTGTGTGTGTGTGTGTGTGTGTGTGTGTGTGTGCGAGCGTGAGGAATTCAATACGTCTCTCACAGACTGCAGCCAATCAAACGTGCCACCTCGTCCGGCTTAATCCAAAACTTTAACAAATGATATCCATCACACTGAGATCATCAAAAGTTCATTTTCACATAGAATTGATGTTCCCGAACAAATTATTAGGTTTTTTTAATATAAGTCTAATCGGAGCTACCTGCAGGTTATAAATGACTGCAATTTGTAGGTTGGTCAGTCAGTTCCTCAACAATATAAGAATCTTCAGAATTTATCAAAGTCAGCAGGAAATTCTCAAATTAGGGGAGAGACATGGAGACATGGATCATGATAAACCACACAGACAATAACCAAAACTACTGAGAGAGGAAATATGATCTAAAGTAAGTAGTATATACGTAGTTGTTTATTTTTTTTCAAAATTGGAATATAATGGAATTTCTCCACATAGTGTACATATTGAAATATTGCCATGTTTCCAGCCTCTCCTGTCCTCTCCTCTCTGCTCTCTGTGAACAGATTTTCAGTGAATATTTGTCACGTGACCATTCGTCTCAGCAGAATCAATCATGACTTCACAGTGTCTCTGAGGAGCAGAATTTAATGTTTTTAACATGATCTGGTTAGTACAATCACTTTATTTTTAGACACGTTTAAAATGACACAATTATTCTGACAACATTTTGAGCTTTGTTTTGGTCACTTTTTGGTTGGGAGACAGTACCAAAATGCAGCTTTTACACTGGAAACAACCATAGCTAGTGAGCATGACTTCATTATTTAAAAATTCATAATATTAGGAAACTAGAAGGGCACTCTGAGGACACAGACCTCTGCCAAGGCCATGTTCTATCTCACAAATTTTGACAAAAGTGAAAAATAATTTGTGTATCCGTCCATTACTCAAATCCGCTCCAAATGTAATGGTTTTTCCGCCATTTCACCAATTTTCATGGATATTTGTGCAGTAGTTTATCCCATAACAATACTGCTTACAGACAAACATACAAACCGAACTGAAAACATAATCGCCTTGGCGGAGGTAATTACCACAGTTTGACAAAGACTAAGAATTTGAATGTAGCAGATAACATTAAATGGAATGTAAACTAAATAAAGTACAGAATGAGGAAATATCTAAATACTTTGGACTTTCCCAGATGTGCTGCGTCAGCCGGAACGACTGATGACTGAATGCAAATTGTCCATTTTTTACACCGAGCAGATAAGGGGGAGAGAGCTGAACTGAAGTTGAACTTGAACTCAACCAAACCTCTGTTGCATATGAATGAAAATGTCTGGCCTGTGTGTCAAATCATTAACATATTTGGAGCAGCGACAGAAAACACACAAGCTTCATTATAATGAAGACAATCAGACGGCAATTTGTGGAATCAGATGAGCTGCATTGTGTTTGTGTGTTCCAGGGCCACCTTATTATTATCTGTTTATTTTAGGATGATCTCAGCTCACTTCTGTGGAGGATACAGCAGCATGATGTGTGAATGTAACACGCCACAAGTAGCTGTTTAATTAGAGGTTATTAGCTTATTATATTAGCTTTTTAGGCACATTTATTGCCCACAATGTGAGTTTTGGTCATGTTCAAGCCAAGAACATATGTCTCTATTGTTAATTAAATACTACAAAGTCAATTTGATAAATAAAAACTTGCTTTATTAAGCAGTTGCTTGCTGGTTTATTGATCTCTTTGGTTTGAGGCGTAACAATACTACAGGTTCATATCGCAATATAATATATAGTTGGTTCATGGGTTATTTAGTCTAGACTCTGAGCATTGTAGAAAAGAGAGCAAGAAAGAAAGAAAAAGTATTTGTTTTCCGGCATCAGACACCAGTAGCATGAGACATAAACAGCACCAAAATATGAACCACTCGCCTGCAAATATTATTATTCAGACCAGCAGCGATGCAAATTTGCAACAATTGCAACACTTGTTAAATAAAAGGTTGGACTACAGGGATGGTGTTGACCCAGAGCTGCATCTGGCAGTCTGCCTGAGCTACTGAAAGATATTCTGTTTAGTTTCCTTTTAGCGAAATGCTCGAAGTGAATGTGAGTTCCCTCTGGAGTCTATATGTCTCAGGCTTTTATTGTGAAAGCTAAGAGTAGAAGGAGTTGATCTGGTGTGCACTGCTTCTGTCAAGGTTGAGAGAAGAAATAAAGCTTGCAGTCTTGGGCCACATTTATACATAGCAGGGTATTTAGAGAAAAAAATATTCCCTTCCCTCCGTTTTCAAAAAAGTTGTCATTTACATCAACCATGGCATAAATACGCCATCAAGTGCCATTATAAGTATGCCAAACCTATTATATGGACGGCAGTGTAGGGAGAAGGATAAAGCCATGCAAGCCAATCAGAATCTTCAGAATCAACAACGAATAACACGAGCGACTTCCTGTTCCTTTCAAAACAACTAGATAGAATGAGCGTGAGAACCTAAAACCCCGTTTGTTTCTCCCAGTTGACACGACAACACATAACCAGAGTTTTCCAAATTCTCCACTTTGCCCGGAGTTTTTAGAAATAATCGTTTTCCGTGATAAAAACGGGGTTTTCGTGTAAATGAGAGGCCAAACTGCATGGAAATATCTGCGTTTTCCCTTCGTGTAAACGGGGCCTTGGTTTGGACTTCAGAGCCTCTGTCGGCTTTCATAATTATCAAAATTATACAACACAATGACTGGTTGATGAAATTATTCTCGGTGTGAAAGCAAAGAAACATTCATCTAAGCACTTTAAAGCTCATTAATTAACACTTTATACAATGTTTGTTTTAGCCATACAAATATAAAAGTGTAAAATCACATGCTGTCATAATTTCTTGGCCGAGACTCATTACATAATGAATTATAGACCAAAGGTCATGATTAAGTGTCAGGCCAATGCAGTATGTTAAAAAAGTCTTTTGAAATTCTACCAAATGTTATCCAACCTATTTACTCTTTCACCAACCGTGAAAAAAAAACATCACTATCATTGCTGCTGTTGCACTCTTCACCTTCATGTTTTCAGCTAATGTGAAGTTCATCAAAAAGCCTTTTGGGAAAAGTCCACAGAGAACCACAGACTTGAAGCAGAATAGAAAAGTAACTGTTGGGATGATTTGAACATCACAGACTGATCGTTTATAATCGGCATTCACTGAGGGATATTTTTTCTCAGTTCAGAGAAGAAACTGGATCCAGACATGAAAACATTTCTTGGTGAAGCTATGAAGAAAAATATATAAATATTTGGAACATTTAGAAGCTTTTTATCCTCCGAAGACTTCCAACATAAGTCAATTTATAAGCTACAAAACACATTTTCCACACTGTAGCTTGTCAAAAAATATATGAAACTGTCAGAAAAAGCAGCTTATTATGACATTTATTTATGTTTATTGTTAGTTTTATGGTTATTCATTTTGTAACGGGAAAATAAGTTCAGGTGACGCAGTTTAAAGAGCGACAAAGTCCGTTAAGGGAGGAGGTTGTGGTGGATTGAAGGGTCAAAGACTCACAGGAGACTGGTCTAAGTGTCCCATTTGAAACTAATAGTCAATGTTGACATATTTTGATTTAATGTAACTACTAGGGCCGGGACTTTAATGCATTAATTAAGATGAATTAATTACACAAAAATTGAGGCATTTTAATCAGACTTATTTTGAGTACAGGACACATGTGGACAACTTTGTAGAGTGGTCCGAACAGAATCACCTGAAGCTGAATGTCAACAAGACCAGAGAGATGGTGATCGACTTCAGGAGGAAGAAGATACTTTCACAGCCACTTCAGATCAGGGGGGAGGTGGTGGAGGAGGCGGAGGACTACAAATACCTCGGAGTGGTGATCGGCAACAGACTGGACTGGAAATCTAACACAGAGGCTGTGTACAAGAAGGGGCTGAGCAGACTATATTTCCTGAGGAAGCTGAGATCCTTCAATGTGTGCAGCAAGATGTTGGAGATCTTTTACCAGTCTGTTGTTGCCAGCGCCATTTTCTTTGCTGCTGTTTGTTGGGGCAGCAGCATCAGAGCCAGCGACACCAACAGACTTGATAAAATTATCAAGAAGGCTGGCTCTGTACTTGGTCTCAGGCTGGAGACTTTTGAGACCGTGGTGGAGAGGAGAACACTGAAAAAACTGCTGTCCATCATGGACAATGATCAGCACCCTCTCCATCACACAGTAGAAAGACAGCGGAGCACCTTCTCTCACAGGCTGCTCCAGCTCCGCTGTCAAAGGGACAGATATAAAAAATCTTTCCTGCCACATGCCATCACACTGTACAATAACAAATAATAGTCTGGTTCATTACATACAGTCATTATGCACTTTATGTGTTTTTTATGCACACTGTTCATTGCACCTTATTTGTTTCACGGCACCAACATTTTTATACTGCATATTTATATTTATTCTGCACTGGAATTCTACTCCTTAATACATACTCCTTCTTTAGACACTTTATTTTTTACATTACATTTTATTGTATTTTTATATTTTATTGCTTGAAGTATGCCTAGGTTGTTCTTTTTATTTAATTGTGTTGCCATTGTCTCTGTGTGTAATGCTGCTGCTACACTGTAATTTCCCAGCTTGGGATAAATAAAGTCAGTCTGTCTGTCTGTCTGTCCGTCTGTCTGTCTGTCTGTCTGTCTGTCTGTCTGTCTGTCTGTCTGTCTGTCTGTCTGTCTGTCTGTCTGTCTGTCTGTCTGTCTGTCTGTCTGTCTGTCTATCTATCTATCTATCTATCTATCTATCTATCTAGCTAGCTAGCTATCTATCTATCTATCTATCTATGCAACAAGGAATTCACATATCACCGCAGCACATCGAGCCTCAAGTATCACCTCAATGCAAAACATAGCAGCTAGCGTCTAAATATGCTATTGCTACACTTGATGGCAAAAATTGCACTGGTCTGTTGGACTTGAACAAAAATATACAATATCTGTGTTGCTTAAGCTTATGTATTCAGTCATTATTCAATGGTATACTAAAAATCCATGTGAAAAAAATTACTTCTCACTGTTCTCAGGTCAAATATTTATATGCGATTAAAATGCGATTAATTTCGATTATTTAATTACAAAGCCTCTAATTAATTACATTTTCTTTTTTTAATCGAGTCCCGGCCCTAGTGACTACATAACAAGCATAACTACTTCACTTTGTATACCTCATGTGCATTATAACACCAGACACTTAAGTGCATAAGTCATTTATTTTATAACAGAAGCTTTTATTGTGAAGAGTAATCGAGATTCAGATCAACACAGGAGACAGCAGCAGTCGACAGATTTTCAACCTCTTTGATAAGAATTTCAAGCACCTTTTAAAGCCTTTCAGGGTCATTTTTCATGAAATTAACAGGTTTTCTAAATGAAATCCACTTTAAACCAGCAGGGCTCCTTCTCAGGGTTTGTTTTCTTTTGATATAAAAGAGTTGATCCAGACATCATTTAGCTAATTATTTGGTTAAAGATATAAGAGTGACTACCCTGTTGAGGTTTTCAGACCTTTGATGAATAATAAAACATGGAAGGGTTCATTCAGAATATTGGAGCAGCCTCCAGAGTTTTGAGTGGAAAACAGAATAAAATGGTGATGATGAAAACAAATCCCTAGAACTTCCTCAGTAAGATGAACTTGCTATTTTCACACAAACAACAATTATTCTGTCAGGACTAGATCTTTTCCCGAACCAAGTACTTTTATTGCCTGAACAACTTGTTGAAAACTGCAACTGTGATGTTTAGGTATGAGGACACTGGTAGGGGAGCTGATAAAGTCAAAGCCCCTGTGGGTCTTCTAAGAGGGTAGGAACTAATGACGTATGTGGTCATATGAGCTGGAGGAATTGTTGATATTTAATACATATACCATTCTTTCATCAAGTAAAATATCCAGACCCAAGTTGCCATTTCAAGAATGGTCTCCCTTTCAAAAACATCAATACAGGAAGCAAAATATGACTCATATTTACGTTTTAGACTGTCCTCGCTATCTTGCTGATGTAGTAGTGATTAAAGATATTGTGGAGTTTATACGGAGGACTTTCACTAGGAGAGCGGGGTTCATGTCCTTTTGTTACTTTTTACATAATTTCCGTTTTTACGTAACTTCCATTTTTACATAACTTCCATGGCTCACGTCACCCTCGTAACTACTTCACTTCAAGCATTTACATAATTTATTTCCCGTTTAAACTGTCTTCTATAATGCCTAACCAGGACATTTTTTGCCCTAAACCTAGGTCAGTGGTTTTATAGCCTAAATTCATAGAAACTGCAAGGTACTTGCTATTTTCAAAAAGCTCCGTTCTGTACTGCAAGCTGCCAAATGATCATATGTCAGCTGTCCAAAGCCCCATAAGGCTTGATTGAAGCGGTGGGCAGAGCAGTCTGCAGTCTGTGGCCACAAACCACAATATGGATAAAATCATGGAGAAGCTGACGGCTTTGCAAAGGTAAATGGATCATTCCAGAGACCATAATGGACAAGAAGAGTAATTGTGTAAATGAAATGTGGCCACTCGCCCTAAACTCCTAAAAGGCCGTTACTGGGAAAAACAGTGCAGCGAGACTGTCTTCCTCCTGAGACTGTCTTCCTCCCCTGTGGCATGTCATAAGTTTTTCATGTTGTATTGAGTATGTGCTTATATGTTGCTCCTCCCCTGTCCTCATGTTATGCTATATCTCTTTTTTCGGATGTGAGAGGACGCTGGCACTCTTTGTTTTGCCACTTCTCAATCTGAAGTTTGTTGTATGCATGTTTATGTATATGTCCACCTCTATTGCCGCTTCAGTGTCGGAAAAGCGCTATATAAATAAACTTTGTTGACTAAGCTTAATCAAAGTATGCAACCGTGAGATATGAGGACATTGGTTGGGGAGAAAATTTAGTAAATGCTCCTGTGGTTGGTATAAGAGGGTAGGAACCAATGATGTATGTGGTCGTAAGAGCTGAACGACCATTTTTTTTTATTAAGAAAAGTATTCCAATCTAAGTTGTCATTTCATCCACACTTTCTATCTGGAATTTCCTTTTTAACTCAAAATAAAAGCCTTACTGTGTATCATGCTGTTGTACTCGACCCTGTTTTGCAGCCATTGAGGTGTGACACTGATTAAAGAAAAGAGGGTTCAATTCAATATCGTAAAGTTGGATCTACTGTAATCCTTCATAGGCCACTTCATAGCTTCAATAAGATTCCAGTCCTCAAAGGGGACAGTTGCCCTGTGTTATGAACCATACTGCCATGATTGTTTCTGGCGTGCACGTCCCTGAGGAAAGCACACAGTGTAAAGGGCACATGTTTCCGTCCCTGACATTTCTCTGTGGTTTCAGTGTGATGTTGCCTGGAGCTACGGTCGGTAGTATGGGGTTACATATGTTACGATATGTATGAATAACAACATATGTGTCTCTGTGAAATGCCAATATATGATGCCAGAGAAAGGGCAAGGGGGAGGAGGTGGGGCTGATGTGAGATCACACAGTGTGAGTATGCTGCAGCAATATGAGAGGATTTCATACTTGGGAAGTCTCACGTGTGGTCGTGTGACAGATTACCGTCAGCCAGAGAGTATATTTGCTGCAACATGTTTGGAACTGATGCTCTGGATGAAACTTTCCCTTCATCCAGATTAGGTACTCTACTGTACCTCATGCAGACCGCTGTGGACATTTTCTGGGCGTTTTCAAAAGAGCACCAGGGTTCTCATGTATCAAAGAGTGCATAGTTTACATACTGAAAGATGGTGTACTCCCAGAACTAGAAAAGTACGTACGCAAACTCACCTCCACATGTATCAAACTGTACTTACACCAGGTTCTGCACACCTTTCCTTGATACATCCCAACCAGCGTGGAACTGAGCGCACATGGACATGCATGAGCCACCAGCCACGCCCTGGCTCCTCCCGAAAATGAATACACAGATGACATGCAAATGACATGCATGCCCGCTGATTATCGACAAAACAATGGCAGATCAACTTAGTGCCACTGCGAGCGAGGTGGACGTGATGATCTCCTGGGTGGAGGCAGAAAAAAATTAATTTTTGGTGCCTCAGGTCTGGGATCAGCAACAAGGTGTCACTGTGGCTGTTAACCAGCCGGATCAGAGACCTGCACCATGGCAGAAGGGTCCCTCAATACACGCTCCTTCTAAACTCCACTGTTGTTAGTTATATTCAGAGCCGTTAGAGCAGGTAGTGCGTAATGCTGGCAAAATCATTTTTACGCATCAGTTTATAAGCCACACTTAACTTGTTGTCCCAATCAAACATCACATACGGGATCAAATATGCACAACGCCTGACTTATTCTGAAAGGATTTCCAAATCACGTTTTTTCTCCGGGGAGAGGGATCTGTGCGTCGTGGATCGCTGTACAACTGCAGCGTTAACATCTCCATGTTAAACCAAAAGCGGAAACAGTTGGCGATCAGCACTTTGACACAGTGATTAAGGCAGGTTAACTATGAAATTGTATGCACTCCATAATCAGAATCACAAGTACTTTATTGATCCCCGGAGGGAAATTTCGATATATATAAAAATAGTGGAAATAGCAGAATATATAGACTTAAGAAAATATACAATCTTAACATCAAAAACACCTTGATGGTGTTGACAGTCATGCCACTGCATAGTTTAAAACAATAAATAAATATATATATAAAAACGGAGCAGCACTGCAACACAAAATATAGCAGGTTCCTTCAAAATAAGAGCTGGAGCTGAACTGAAACTAATGACAGAGAGAACATGTTTGTCATTATTTACATGGATGTGTTGTAGCTTGATTTATGACACACCGTTAATGTAAAGAGTGGAGTTAGAGTGTAACAGAGTGGAACTGCCATGAGCCACCTTTCTCTGTCTTAAACATTTAGGGGATTCACTTCATCGGACATGAAAGCAAACGTCTCAACAAGCAGCGCCGCCACAGAGCCAAACCAGCCGAGAGATGTGAAAATGAAGCCAGTGCTTTTTTGGCCTGGATTTAACAGCGTCGAGACACTGAGTAACTGGGTCTTCTGAGGAAACACACAACCTTCTTTGAGGTGAAGGCAGTGTGACAGTGCTGTGCATCATGGGAGCCAGCAGGCACACAGTGAAGCATGAAAGAGGTAAAGACAGAGCCACTCAGCCAGCACACAGAGCCTCCACAGACCTGGGAGTCTGATTTCAGGGCTCCGCTTCCGGGACTCACAGCTCCTTCAGAGCCAGCATTTTGGTTTGATTACAACAATCAGTGCTGGATAGATGACAGCTCCCATAAAGATGTGATGTCATTTACCTAATGGTTATCAGTCTACTTCACAATAAAACACAGAACAGTTCAGAACATAAATCATCTGTTATTACTCTGTGATGCAGGTCTGCAACCTGCTGGTATGGAAGTTCTTGTGTTCCTGTATGTAAACTATACAGTCAGACACTGCAGTGAATGAATAAAACGATTAACATTAACCTTTTAAATCCGATCTGCCTGGTAGGTTTAGGGGTTGGGGAACGGTTAAGATTAGAATATGCTTGAACGGTAAGGCCAAAATGCATCCACATGGCTTCATTTGAAAAGTAGCATCTTCTAGTTTCTGCTAAAACTAGGGCCGGGACTTTAACGCGTTAATGAAGATTAATTAATTACACAAAAATTAACGTGTTAAAAAAAATTATGGATTTTAATCACACTTATTTTTGCACCGCGGAACATTTCTCACTGGATGAGTTTCAGGCGGACCGATTATACTGGAGCACCAACTAGCGTTCATGAGTTCAGACAACAACAAACCACAGTGAACATGAAGGAAGAAGCTGATGAGACGCTTTGGTTGGCCCCGTGGATGATGGGACATTTTGTTACAAAAAAACAACGGATGGAAGCGTCGATAAGAGCATGGTTGTGTTGCTATGCAACAAGGAATTCACATATCACCGCAGCACATCGAGCCTCAAGTATCACCTCAATGCAAAACATATAGCAGCTAGCGGCTACTGTGGTAGCTAGCGTGGATTGTAATATAGTTTACAGAAGAACTACCTACCTAAAGGCTACCTGAATTTCTGATATATATTTCTAAATATGCTATTGCTACACTTAATGGCATAAATTGCACTGGTCTGTTGGACTTGAAGAAAAATAAACAATATTTTTGTTGCTTAAGCTTATGTATTCAGTCATTATTCAATGGTGTACTAAAAATCCATTTGAAAAAAATTACTTCTCACTGTTCTCAAGTCAAATATTTATATGCGATTAAAATGCGATTAATTTCGACCCTAGCCTTACCTGCTGGCAGACAGGTGGGTTTACAAGGTAAATATTTTGTATATAATTAAATATATGTCAGAAAGTAGTGGCAAATTATTGAATTATTATTTATTTATAATAGTAATTTATTTATTAAGTAATTCATTATTGAAATATTATTGAAATTTACAGTTTACACAACATCCCAGCTTTTGGGGAATTGGGGTTGTAATTGATTAATGAGGGAAAATAAAGCACAAAATGTCCTTCTTGCTTCATTAATATTAACTCTACAGTCTTATCTTCTTCCTGTTTAATAGTGTCAGCTATAATATATTTCCAAATATTCTATATGTTCATAAATATATCGGTGAATCATTTTTGAAAGTTGTAGAGAAGACCACTCTTCATGTAGTGAGTCTGGCTGTTTCTCAATTTTAAAATCTTTGCGCTAGGCTATTTCTCAAAATGTCAAACTATCCTTTAATAATAATAAATACATAACAAAAACTAAAAGGGAACACGAAGAGCGCAGACCTTAACCAAGACTAAGTGCTTCATCAGGTAATGTTAACGAGAGTGGAAAAAATAATTTGAGTATCCTATCCCAAATTTACTGGCTTCTTCTTTGCCCAATGGAACCAAGTTCAATGAATGTCTGTCCTCTCTTTGACCCCCAGTGCACCCACTGCCTCTCAGGCTCCCCCCAGCCTCAGATCCAAGAAGTGCTGAACCAGCAAAAAATGTTCAACTCTGGCTAAATGTGTCAGACCGTTTCTGTCCTCGTCTCTGTTACAGTGGCCTGGACAATGTGTATCACTAACAGTTACAGACCAAACAGGAGTTTGTGGATTCTGCCACAGTGACATGAACACACTACTGCATAACTTAACAAGAATAAAATACATGCTATATCTCTGTTTTTGTCCATTTTACCCACTCCTTTTCCTCTTTTATGTCCTTTCTGTCTGACTGACACAGACACAAAGACACACACACACACACACACAGACACACACACCAAGGTTATCATAGTTAACGAAAACTAACGAAATAACGAAAACTAGAATTGAAAAAACCTTTTTGTTAACTGAAATAAAAATAAAAACAAGAGTTTTTAAAAAAATGATAACTAACTGAAAGTATATTGTGTGGTTACAAAACTAACTAGAATTATAGTGGAAAATGTCCTTAGTTTTCGTCTTTGTCAACTTTTTTCATCCGTAAACCTTTTTGGTTGATATGAAATCTATTTCATCCATCTGGTTTTATGACTTAATAAACTTATTAGGGCTGAGATGGATCAGACAAAGGAAATAAAGGAAACATTTATTGTGACATTATTGAATCTGGCACCCAACAAATACCCCATTACAAAAAAACTAAAACTAATAAAAACTAAACTAAAACTAGCAAACTCACTCTAAAAACTAATTAAAACTAACTGAATTTCAAAACAAAAAATCACAACGAAATTAAAACTAAAACTAATGAAAAATCCAAAACTATTATAGCCTTCACACACACACACACACACACACACACACACCCTACCTTGTCCTCAATCCAGTAATGCAGAAAAGTGAATCGGACTAACAGGAAGGGAGGACGGGGACCCGCAGGACAAGAAACCCACCGGAGAGGGAGAAGTTCAGTTCCAAGCCGAGCTGAGCGGCAACATAAAAGACACTTCAAAACTCCTCTGAGAAGCCTTTGATATGCAAAGAGACAATCTTTGAAATGACTGTCCTGACAGGCTTTCATTGTGCCAGAAACAAAGAAATGGCACTTTTCAGAAAAAAAAAAAACATTCCTCTGAATCAAAATGCACAGTTACATCAAATGGTGTGAGCTGCTGACAGGCCTGCAGCGGAGGGGGAGGTGCACATCCTCACATACACACAGAGGTAACGCAGAGTTCACTGTTGGCTCATGGCTGCAGGAGATCAAACAGAAAAAAAAGTGGCGCTGCACATTTGTCACAAGCTGAGAGAGAAGACTAATTTCACAGTGTAAATGAAAGCTGTAAAAAAAAGAGCAGCAAGTACACATTACTAAATAATTTTAGTCACCTATTTAATTTGTTAACCCTCTGAACAGTATTGAAACATATGTTTTTTTAAAGATCGCCAGAAATACAGTTTTTCTCATAGAAAGAAACTGTAGACACAGACATTATAGTCAGAATTGGAACTTTCCAACAGTCCTTGAACAGATCATATGTTACGAAAGTTTCAGTTGGAAAAAGTAACCAAAAACAAGCTTAAAATGTTGATATTTATGTGTCATTTAAAACATGTCCAAAAATAAAGCGTTCGCACAAACTGGATCCTGTTAAAAACATTAAAATCTGCTCTTCATTGACACTTGAAGCCATGATTGATTCTGCTTAGATGAACGGTCACGTTATATATATTCACTGAATATCTGTTTACACAGAGCCGAGAGGAGAGGACAGGAGAGGCTGGAAACATGACAATACTACTTTTCCAATATTCATGACACTTGTGGGCACTTGGAAAAATGTTTAAATATAAATTCCATTTTATTTCAATCATACATCAATTATTTATCAGAGAAATTCAACTTGCGTTTTTTCTTTTTTTATGATAACATTCTAACTGTGTTTTTCTACACAAAGACATGTTGGAGTTGTTCCCACTTCTAGCCCTGATTGTGCTGATTTCATAGAGCTGTGGGACTTATAGATGTATATATTACAGTGAAATACAAGGACACAGAGAGTAAATTGTAAAGAGAAACTGTCTAATATACCTAGAATAGACACTCTCAACTCTTCCAGTTGTCCCTTATGCATGCATTATATTGCAGAGCTAAGGCAAACATGAATTGATATTCAGTGTCACTCTTACTTTTATCATCTTTCGCAGGTAGATATTGTTTTCTGATCTCATTGTCCATAAAATAGCCAACATCAAAAACAAATGACTCCATATCTTTTAGTTTACTAAGATTTCCTCACTCAGCTCCTATGCATCATATCTAAATTAACATCTGCAGTATCTCCGCTTTGAACCAACCTGCCAACGTATTGAAGATGAAATTTAAAGCTAATTGATCTGGCTCCCTGCAGCGAGAGTTTATAAATGTTCCTGATGAGCTGTGGAGGAGGAGCAGCAGGTTGTAGAAAGTCACCGGTTGGTTCCTGGAGGAGGAACACTGAGTCCCTGCCAGGCAACTTGTTTTTTTGTGTTTTTTATGTTTTTGGCGTGAGGTGTGCACCAGCAGGGGAGCACGCAACAGCTCGTCCCCTCAAACCAATCTGGGGATGCAAATGTGTCCTGAATATTCAGAGTTCCCCCTCCACCCTGAGCTATTATGTATGATGACATATCAGTGAGTGGCAGTGTGGGGGAAGCAGACAGCTCCATGCAGAGTGTGACTCGTGGCGGTGTGGGCTCGGGACCAACATTTGTCTGGACTGAATCCCAGCAAAGTGAATAAAAAAAGCTCACCCTGAACTTGAACTTTGCCAGCTCTGCTTCTGAGCCTGGTCACATCCATTTATTTAAGTCATTTTTCTGTACATAGGGTGTTAGAACTATTATTCATGCAGAAGTATTCTACGATCTAAAGACAAATTATTTAAAAAAAAAAACAATAAAAAGTTGCCAAACAATTACCATCAAATAACAGTAAACAACCGTAAGTTATTTTTACGAATATAAAAAAAATACAGATAATCTAGAGTAAATATCTGTATTAAAATATACTTTAGTATGATGGTAAGTGTTTGGAAACTTATGCTTTCAGACTTTTTACTATTTATTTACGCTTATATAGATTTTTTTTTTTATTTTGTATTTTTTACATAAAATTTAAAGTTTTACTGTAAGTAAACAGAAAGCTAATTTTACATTCAGCATCATGATGTGTGTGTATATATATATATATATATATATATATATATATATATAATTTACTTTTTTTCTAATCTTCCATGCCTTATAGACTAAATTATTTATTTATATTAGGAAATAATCTGCAGATTATCAATCGATTGTCAGACATTGTCCAGAGTAAAACTCAATATCATCTGCATTAACAGTGATAGCTGAAACTATACTTTTGAAACTTGTTATCTTCCCAAGGGTACAAGCATATGAAATGACGCAGTAGAGAACCATTGGACACACCACAGGTCACAGTCGCAGAGGAGCACACACTGTTCAGGTCTGGGTGGATGCCAGACCCTGCAGGCCAAATGCAACACAAAAACACTCTTTGAATTTTAAACTCTAATATGAACCATGTCACAACATTTCCCTTTGTGTGCAGAAAGCTAATTAGATAAGGTTTGTGATTGTTGTCTGTGATTACTTTCCACAGCCGTTTCTTCACGCTGGAGGCTGTTTGTGGACAATAAATCTGAAAAAAGTCAGCAGGCTAGACTTTAAAAAACCACCAAATGTTCCAAAGAACATGTTAAGAATTTGCTGCTGACTCTATGGTAAATAAAATGATTATTTCTCTCCATAAATAAAAAAACTGCCTTCTCCAGAATCAACCATCTCAGACAAAATATCCCAAAAATTCAACATGATGCCTTCGGATGGATGATTTGTTGTCGGACAAATGAAGAAGGGATGAATAGGATGTTTATATGGGCCACACAATCAGAAGCTTGTCATCCTCACATAACAGACAGGCTGACACAAAGTGATGTGTTACCACAGTAACACAATCTCCCTGCAGAAAGCCGTCCACTCATTCCCAGGAAAAAAAAAGAAAAGACGACAAAGCAACCAACAAACAGGCGAGAAGATCCCGTGCACTGCAAAAAAACATCCATCTTTAGAAAGCACTTCATGCTGCAGTGAGGCTGAAAGTCTGCAGGCTAACCGTATTTAATCCTGATAAAAGTGTGACATTTGCACCATATTTCCATGTAATTTTACTGCCAGATTAGAACAATAAACAGCTCAACCCTCAGCTGCAGAAGGTGTTTACTGTAAAGACGGACATTTTTTGGACAGTTTGATAAAGTGCATAACATGACTTGCAGTACGGGCAGCGGCGGGACTTACGTTCTGCTTTCCCACGATGTTGTCAAAGGGCAGTTCTGGGCTCCAGGATGCCTCATTAAACGTGGTGCTGCTGGCCCGGCGGTCGGCTGAACTGGCCGCTTCCTTCATGATGTCCTCGGGCAGGGTGAGCATGCTCTCCTCCGGTTGCTTGATGAGGTACGTCTCGATGTTGTGGCGGCGCAGAAAGTCGTTGCGGTCCTTCCCGTGGCCCTCCTCCACCTCGTAGTCGCCGTTCAAACAGTCCAGAGCTGCTTTAGAGATGTGAATCCTCCTGGAGCGGTGACAGGAAGAGGCCAGTCAGATTTATTTTACTATATTTAAAGCTGCAGGGAGTTTAAGGCCACTAGGGGGCAGAAAACTCCACAATACATGTTTATTCATGTCTGTTTAATTTACCATTTTTTGCCTGTATGAACTGATCGTTATTTTTTTCCACTTTCACTTATTGAAACAATATTTTAAACCCCACAAAAAGTTTAAAATCTGATTTTAAAAATGATGTTTTTTTTTTTCTTTAAAAAAAAAACAATTAAAAATGTTCGTTCCAAATCCAACATATAAGAGGTCAAATGAGAAGAACATCTAACTCTGTATTTTTAAACTAAATACTACATTTGACCTTATCTCCGGTTTTATTTGGCCTATCATCAAACTGGCATGGGGAGTGGCCACCGTGAAAGTCTCAGGCCACACCCTCTAAAAGGTCCGCTCACTCTGCGTGCTTCGACTACAAGTTAGCCCTCAGAGGGATTTAGAGACTCCAGAGGGTTTTCGCCGTCACTGTGCACAACGTCAGCAGCTGAAAGCAGCATGGCTAATTATGCACTCAGTCTCCGCTGATCATGAACATAGTGATTGTGAATTAACAACATCATTAACTGTGCACAGAGTGTCTGGTCCTTGTTGTAAACAACAACATCACTAAGTGAACACCTCCTGCAGCAGCAGCACATACACACTGTACTGCTACAGAGCTAACTGTAGCTAACTGCCGCTAACGGCGGCTCTTTTTAACAAGACGGCCTCCGGCTCGTTATCGGCTCGTTAAGAAGAGTAAGAAGGAGTTGCTGGATTTGTCTCCAGTCGCATTTTTTAAAAATAGTCTCTAAGGGGGTCTGAAAAGTCACAAAATTTAGCAACAAAGTCGCTAAGTTGGGAACACTGCTTTGCCGGCTTTTACAAATGGCGTATGTTGTTGTCCTGTAGAGTAATACCCGCACACGCGATTTATCCAAACAGTAACCAGGCTGTTTTCAGGGGAGAAAAAATACCCTGTTCTTCTACAGGGACTAAAACAGTCCCGACAAAAGCCGGCTCCGGACTCCTCATATTCAAATTAGGGGCGTTTCAGCGAGTGAGACCCGCCTCATTCCGGGTATTGCCCGGTAGTGGAAACAGCTCTTATGACATGAAGAAAAAGTCCCGTTTATTTCCCCATAGACAGGATTCAAACACTTGGATGGACACATAACTCTCCCAGTTCAGTCCTCAGTACAAACAAGAAGCAACTGCACGGAAAGATATCTCTGTGGGCACCTGCCAAGGTACAGCTGGATGATAAGTGAAAGGTAAATTCAACATAAAGTGTGTTACATCCACAACATACATCATGAAAGGCTTCAGTGCTTATTGTCTGATGTTGAGTCTGAGGACCTCCACTGGAGGCATGAACAGCATTCTCCAAAAAGATTTCTCTGTGTTTTTGTGATGACGAGTGGCAGATTTATTTAAAATAATCCTCTCTGCAGTTCACAGAAAACATCAGGATGATGTTCAGTGACTCAGACATGGAGCCAGAGAGGAGCAGCTGAGATGTGCAGGTGTGAGTAGATCCTGCACAGTGTCAGTGAACTCAAAGGTCAGGTCCAGTGTGTTCCTGCACTTCTTGGAGAGTGTCGGTTGAGAGGGACTGATACAACATTAGACATTTAGAGATTTTCTGTCCGTGCCAAAAAACTGTGGCTTTATACATCCATGTTATGCAACTGAATTGAGTAAAGGCCACAGGTCAGAGCGTGGCTCGACAACAGATGCTGGCAGGATATTTAAAACCAGCAGTTAGAGAACTAATCCCACAGGGCCAAACAGAAACGTCACAGAAAACACACACACCCTGGAAATAAAGACACTTTAAACAGATGACGGCTAAATACGATATTACAAAATTCCACAAATCTCACACTTGATCTCACTAAATAGTCCTCACAAATGAACATTAGACATGATAATACCCAGTTTTGCTGTGTTTAGGAGGTTCCTGGGCACAAAGCTACGGCACGGTGTCAATTTATTTTTAATAAAGCAAGATAAATGCCAACAGGGCAAAGCTCGTTCCAAAGTGAATCTGAGGTTGGCTTTCACTTACACAGAGCTGGGAGGAGGGGCCATGTTTGAATGTTGGGTTTACAAACCATGAAAAAAATGTAGCAGGAGGTGTCAGCCTTAACATCCATGGCACAGTTCTGGCTGCGCACCTTTGTCATGTGGCATCTTGTCTTCTCAGGAATCATGTTTCAAATCAAATTAAAGGTAAAATTCTCCTAAACATTTATTGTGTTTACTCACCCTGGGATCCCTCCAGACTCCAGCTTGTTGGCGATGTCCACGTCCCAGGACCAGACGTCAAACTGCCACTTCCTGAGTCCCAGCACGCCGCACAGCACCGAGCCCGAGTGGATCCCGATACGCATGTCGATGTCGTGTTTCGTACGTGACCTCACATATCTGCAAGAGACACAGTGAGACTGGATCAGAAACAATCAGAAAGACTGAACAGTCTTTGTGACAGCAAACTGAAATACATGAACAAAATACACTTTACACTTTCCTACACACACAATGGCCCTCATTTATCAAACGAGCATAGAAACGAGCGCAGATCTGAGCGTATATGTCGTCTTACGACAGGGTCCACGTGTGATTTATCAAACGATCGTATCTCTCCAATCACTGCGTGAGAATGATCGGCTGTTGATAAATGTGGCGGCTCAAAACAAACGTCATTTAAATACCACAATCTAATAAATATAATATATATATATATATATATATATATATATATATATATATATATATATATATATATATATATATATATAATATATAGCCTACCCGATTCAGAAGGCTCGCCTCGAGAGTTTACCACACCGAAGGACGCAATTCGGCCCTATTTTTTAAACTCACCTTTATTAGCAACGTGCACCGTTACAAATAACAACAGGAGAAAATAGACATATTACAGAAATTCGCAGCGACTGAGGTTTATGAAAAAAAAGTACAAGTTCACTGAATATTTTACATTTGGAGCATGGACTTAAAGGTTTCCACAGCTTTTTGGATGAAGGAGGTAAAAAATGTTTTAACATAAGTTTTAATCCAAAACAAAAGGAATTTCTCAGAGTTAGAAAGTGAAACGCTGATGTCCAACAGCTGCAACACAACAAACTGGTTTAGTTTGGCAGCATGAAAAGTGAAAAGGATGGAAATCAGTGGTGCTGTCAGCAGAGTAGCAGTGGAGCATTAAACTCCCGGTGAAGTTGGAATATTTCATTTATACATCGTGATATATAAAGCCTAATAGCCTATATAATATCCAAATATTATTATTATTATTATGATGGACAGATATTATTCACCACTTTACATTTAGTAATAATTCTGTCCCAGTCAGAGGAGTGTGTGGCTGATCAGAAATGTTTCTATCCGGGCAGAACCGCTGGTGGAGGAGACGCTGATGATCCGGTGTCCAGCAGGATAATAACAATAATAATAATAATAATAATAATAATAATAATAATAATAATAATAATGGTAAATAGTAGAAGACAACAACATTTAATATCCTCGGCTAGTATTCAAGAATTTAAAGAATTTCACAGTCGCAGGGTGTATTTATTTTTAATGAGGTTTTAGTGATAAATGATATAGACTAAACATGCTTTGGTTTGTCACCATTAAAAAAAAACACGGCAGAGTTTTATCAGCTCCAGGCATCGATACAATAGTCTAAGATCAATTCTCAGACTCAGACGTGTGGACTTCATGCTGACTCAAATTTGCGTCCACGAGCTGAGAGCAGACTGACATCTGATCGTACCCTCCACTCACGTCCACATTGATAAATGCCGAGGCTTGCATATAAATGATCGTACACTCACTTTACGCTCACTTTATGTCGTACGCTCGTTTGATAAATGGGGGCCAGTGTGATAGTTTGAGTTTTAACACCTTGCTTAAGGACATGGAAAAAGAAGACTGAACCACCAACACTTTGATTAAAAGGCAAAACTCTCCACCTGAGCTACAGCTTCATTATGATCGATAATTCATAATTAAAATTAGGAATAAAAATAACAAAATAATAATTAAATTAGGAATAAAACATGCATGTGGTCCATTAATTTCAATATTACCAATGATAGGATATTATCTTGTAATTAAAATTAATCTTTAAATTAATAATAGTTATGATGCATGAAGGTGAAAATGATTATTTCATGGAGAACGTGTATATTTTAGTACAATATAAAACAAGTATATATTTAGGTATTTTCTTTGGGCACTGTGTCTAAAGTACTCCGGGGTAAGTCTGGGTCACTCTGCATAACAGTCTCTGGATTCAGTAAATGAATAAACATGAAATTGACCTTTGGCTAAACAGATAACGCTGACAGACAAACATTGTTCATAAATTCACCAAGAAATGAGCACAATACATTTCACGCGTATCAACGAGCGCCGAAAAACATTCTCAGCAGACTTTTCACACTCGTTTATAAAATGTGTTTCTCATTTCATACTTTATAATCCCCAAACACAATAAAAGCAGGACGAACCGCGGCTGATAAAAGTCTGTGAAGAGCAAACAGGGCTGTCACGCCCATCCCTGCCTCAGAGCTTCATTTCATGCTTCATAACAGCGGTGATGAATGTGAGGTGAAAGGCATCCTGGGAGTTTGTGACAGGTGCTAAAAGTCAGTCGAGTGCTGAACGACACCCACGGCTGGAAGTGAACTCAGACAAACTGCAGTTAGTCAGAAAGATGATGATGAGGATGTGATACTTAATTGACTCTGCAGGGGAGTTTGTCACCTCTCTGTGAAGGTCAGAGGTCAGGACCATGACCACCAGAGCTGCCACACTTACACCAACCTTAAGTATGTACTACATTCTACATTACATCACATTGTGATCTATTTCAAAGGACGCACTCTCACTGTCAACTGCCACATCGTCACGATGGCTTGCAGATAGAGAAAAACCCGGACCATCAACATGCAGCACTCAACTCAACTCAACTCAACTCAACTCAGCTCAACTCAACTCAACTCAACTCAACTCAACTCAACTCAACTCAACTCAACTCAACTCAACTCAACTCAGCTCAGCTCAACTCAGCTCAACTCAACTTTATTTGTAAAGCACTTTCAAACAACCACAGCTGCAACAAGAACAAGAGACAATAAAATAAATAAAACAGGAAAAAACACTAAAATAAATAGATTCATTGCTTTTTAAAAAACAATTTAAAAAACACAATAAATAAAAGCAAACCATAAAACACTAAAAACAAGAGCAGAGTCTCATGCCTGGTTAAAAGCCAAGGAATAAAAATAGGTTTCACTCATTAGACATCAGGTCAATACAGGATTTAATAAGCAGTATTGATAGACTCCACAGGTTCATGAGAAGAGACCGTGCACACCTGCTGTGGCATGCTGGCGGCTCTGTGATGATCTGTTTAGGCACGGTGGTACTTTAAATCAGTGGTTTTCAAAGTGGGGGCCGCGGCCCCCTGGGGGGCAGCCAGGGGGCGCTAGGGGGGCCTCAGAAAATTGGAGGGAAGATGAGAAAAAAAAATAAAAAAAATAAAAAACAAATTATTTTTTATTTTTTTATTTCATTTTTTTAATAACCATTTGTCCTGAACCGTACAATACGTAAACTGCCGTAATCGTCGGATTCTCAAGTTCAGCTGCAAATTCGGCATGACGACATCATAATCTGTGTAGACCGTTGTTATCAAGCTGCTCTGCTCCTCAAGCTAGCGTGTAGCTCGCTAGCGCAAAATGGACAGGTTTTTGACAACAAAACGACCAAAGGAGAAGACCAAGAGCCCTGCCGTGGAGGACTCGTTTTTTTGTAGCATTGTCGGTGGGTTTGGGGGTCCCCGGCCAGAAGCTAATGCTATTTGGGGGGCCTTGGCATGGAAAAGTTTGGGAACCCCTGCTTTAAATGACGATGCTGATGTGTATAGGGGGCATATTATGCTCATTGTCAGGTTTATTGGGTGGAACTTCTGTGATTGGTCTGCATTTCCTGGTACTTACGCACTCTCTGTGTCTCTGCTCCATCATTGCAACGGGAGAATAACTGAATAAGCCCAATTCCAAAACAGTTGTGATGTTGTCGAAAATGTAAATATTACAGAATCCTAACATACACTCATCAGCCACCAAGGTTTACCTAATAAAGTGTCAGTGTGGTTTTCATCTGCTTTCGATGTTGGATGTGTTGTGCGTTCAGATACGGTCTTCTGCAGACCTTTGCTTTAACAGTGGTTATCTGAGTTCCTGTTGAACCAGTCTCCATTCTCCTCTGACCCAAGGTTATTATAGTTAACGAAAACTAACAAAATAAGTTTTAGTTTAGTTTAGAGTTTTTAAAAAAACGATAACTAACTGAAACTGTATTTTGTGGTTTCAAAACTAACTAAAATGATAGTGAAAATGTCCTTAGTTTTAGTCTTTGTCAACGTTTTTCATACATAAACCTTTTTGGTTGATATGAAATCTATATTTGGTATGGGTGCCTTTTAAAACTCTCATGAATAAGAGTATGTTTGCATGTGTTTATGTATCTGTTGTTGTTTTTTTGTTTTTGTTTTTTTTTCCTTTTTAATTTGTATGTCTTGCTATTGGGTCTAGAGCCTTTAATAAAGTTTATAATATAATATTTCATCTATCTGGTTTTATGACTTAATAAACTTATTGGGGCTGAGATTGATAAGACAAAGGAAATAAAGGCAACATTTATTGCGACCTTATTGAATCTGGAACCCAAGAAATACCCCATTACAAAAAAACTAAACTAAAACTAATAAAAACTAAACTAAAACTAAGCATTTTCCAAAAAATAAAAAACAATTATAACTGGCAAACTCACTCTAAAAACGAATTAAAACTAACTGAATTTGGGGAAAAAACTTGACAACAAAATGAAAACTAATGAAAAATCTCAAACTATGATAACCTTGGTCAGACCAGCACGTCTAGTTCAAAGTCACTTAAATCACCTTTCTCCCTCATTCTCATGCTCACTTCAAACTTCAGCAGCTCGTCTTCACCATGTATGCATGACTAAAATCTATAAACATGTTGTTAAATATAAATGCTTTCTGTTTTTACTTACATTTTATACAGCATCCTAACTTATTAAGAATTGATTGTGACATCACAACCTTACACAACCTCATTATAAGGCACAAAGATGTTTGTCTGATTCTGGGCTGTACACATTTATCATTAGATTGAGGGTTTTGATTTTGTATACAGTATTTATATAGCATCTACAGCTGCTTTCTAGTAAAGAAAGATGTGGAATCTTATACGATACAATACATGTAGATAATGGCTAATGTTTACCATATTCACTAGTACTAAACACAGATTACTGAAAATCCACCGGGCCCGTGTTGTGTGAGCATGGTGTAAAATCGTTTGAAAAGTGGTGTTTAATGCTGATTTGATTGTTTTCATCAATATTTGCCCTTCTACCATGGGTAAGTAGGCTTTGTAGTAAAATGTCTTTTGTGTTTTTTGTGTGATTTAACTTGTGTTTAATGTTGTTTCATACCTTTTACGCTCTAGCCTGTGTACTTGTATTCACTGCCTAAATGACAGTTATAAGCTACGTGAATGAAAGCTTGGTGTGTGTGTTTTAGTTAACAAAAGCATTCAGCCGTAATGTTGATCTAGCGACGTGAAATACAACCCGGAGTCTGCTCATGGTGTTTTATTTTGAAAAACGACCAGGTTCACTCTGCAATTTCCGTCTGACTTCCTGTCAGAACGATCCGCTCCCCGTCCAGGACACGTCTGAGACGGAGCACTATGGAGCCGGTGGAGGTTGATACATTGACTATAATGGCCGTGTATTACTCGTGATGACTCAATCAACGTGGATTTTGGGCGTAAGGCTGGTAAAATTAAAATTTGACATGATGATGGTAAATATGAAAATCTAAGGGATCATCAGAAAATATATCCTGTGGGAAACGTGCATCACACATCATCTAAATCCATTCAATAGTTGAGCTATTTAAGTCTGGACCAAAGTGGCCGACCCATCAACCTACTGACTAATCTGTAACAATGCAACTGTGAATGTGAAGGGGAGTAAACTTGGGTATAAATGTGGAGTAGGTCTCTCCGTGTTCATATCACTCAGTAACAAACATCACATCTCTTATCTCTCTCTACTCATGTTTGACCTGAAGGACTTGAAACAGAACATCACATGTTGAGATGTATTCGTGGTGTGGATAAATGAGGCCTCTTTGTTGAGTTTTTGTGCTCAGTCATAATTAGCTCACCTCTTGTAAGCATGGACATTATCATCAAAAGAATAAAGAATTAGGAGAATAAGAGCAGAGTACACCCAGTGAGTTTGGGTTATTGAACTGGCACAAAGGCAGTTATTAACCTGCACGTATGAACACAAATAAGTGTCTTACAAGAGTATTATGAATTATGAAAGAATGTTACGTAACAGTAAAATTGTCTGTCTGGGATCTGGGTCAATCTGACAGCAGAGTGTTTAGGAGAGCAGACAAACTGCTGGAGCATAGACTCACATGTTCACAGGTACTGGCCTCTGCATCCTGTTTATTTTACACCACAGTGACAGCAGACATTGATAGATGGATTTAAGCACGGTGACACGGGAAACTCTTAGCAACAAAGGACAGTTTTTAACTATTGACTACTCTGATTTTCACAAAAGAAAAAGACACTAAAGCGAAGGATATTCAGCAAAAAAACACAAATCTCAACTTTTGCCACAATGCAGAGACACCAGCACACTGCATTGATCAATAAATCCATGCAAACCCATATCAATTATTATTGTAACAGTATAATTCTCTTTTACATCTACCTCACAATCTGCAGATGACAGATAACTTCTGTCTGTCTGCAGCGTTTTGACATCTGATTGTCACACCACGGTCACTTGTCCTTCCCTGTGTGTCATCTGTCTTATTGTCTCCCCTAATTACAGATTGTGTTCACCTGGTGCTCCCTTCCCTCCATGTGTTCCAATAGTCTATGTTCACCTGGTGCTCCCTTCCCTCCATGTGTTCCAATAGTCTGTGTAATTGTGTAATTATCAGACCGCCATTACATCTTTCATCTCGTGCACCCCCTAGTGGCAGCCCGTGCACCACACTTTGGGAATCCCTGTTATAGAATATGATGCAGTGCTGATTAAAAACTACCAAACATGATTTAAGGAGTTAAAATGATCCTGGAACACCTAAAGCAGTAAATTGCAGCATACACTATATTGCAGCAAAATTAACTTCAGTGATGTTCTAAATGCAGACAGGACTTCAACTTGTCGTGATTTTCACAGTGTGGTATCAGTACTTTTATTGAAGAAGGCAGTATGTACCAAGCTTCACTTCTACAGCACAAAGTGGTCGTCTGTAAGCAGCTCACCATATAGACCTAATAGTATACAGTACAAATCTCACAGCTTATCCATCACTAATCCCTGTTTTTCCTCCAAACATCAGCTCTCCTCTCCTCTCCTCTCCTCTCCTCTCCTCTCCTCTCCTCTCCTCTCCTCTCCTCTAACTGTTAAAGTGATGCAACAGGGCCGAAAAGCTAGAGCGACAAAAGAAGACGGAACAAATAAAAACACACAGACACCAGCCTGTGGAGAAGAAGCTGCAGAGTGACTGTGTGTGATTTCTCACATCAGCTGAAGATTACACAGTCAGTTATGTGTCAGGATTCAGGAGCTTATCAAATCTGTAAATCCCTGTTGTGTAATTTCTAAAATATGATACATCACAAAAAATATTTTTTCTCATCTCAGTGATGCATGGATGTGTGATGTGGTTGAACATTGTGCTTTATGAATTTGTTACTGATATTGTGCAGAAACACAGCCAGGGGCAGATTCTTGCAAATGCAAATATTGCAGGGAAGCTGTTTTAAGATCACAGACCTGCCGTAGCAAGAGCTGAGAGATAAGAGATAAAAGAAATGTTCAGATAAAAGCACTGTTGTCCGGTTCCTCCGGGGGAAAGATAGATTTATTTTTTCAGCTGAATCTTTCAGCGTAGCAGGGTAACAACACAGGTGTCCTGCTTCTTTAATTTTGCATTATTTGTAGGAGAGAACTGCAGATAATGTTCAATAATACTGCATATTCAATGTGTAATCTTGAGCTCTTAAGTCAAATACATTTCAAACAGAAAAGCCAAGTTGTTCTATCTTTCATACATCAGGTGAGTGAGAGTTTACAGAGGCAGGTGCATGCAACAGGACCAACAGGAAGTTGTAGTTGTTGCAGTGTGATGCTCTTATCAACACACTCAGCTGTAGCAGCAGCAGCAGCAGCAACAGCTGTGACACAGCTCAAATTAAAGTATTTTATAAACTTTGGATTGCCAGGAATGTCACTCCTTCTCTTAATCATAACTGACCACACAATTACACTTTCTGAGGATATCATTTTCTGGATTAATGGGAAAAAATGTCTTTATTACTCCAGAACTCGTCTGAGTGTCATCATGTTTTTAAGTGTTGTTCAGTGTCAGTAAAACCCAGTGATAGTTGCCTGAACATCAGTTAGTACAATACAAACCGGAACTTTTAACAGTGCCAGTTTGTCCAAATGTAATTAAATGTAGGCGGAAAACCCCCCAAAAAACAACAGCTTGGCTGCATACCGGGGGCTATACATGTATTTGCCTACAATATGTATGTATAGTACCACTTAAATGCAAAGGGACAATGTCAAAAAACCTGCAAAATAAGAATCTGGAATTCATAGTCTTTATGTGTTTTAACCCACCAAAGCCAAAAAGTGACCTGTCCTGTAAACATGCATCAAAAAGTCTTATTTTCATTTTGTATGTCATTATAATAATTGCAAAAATTGGGTATGACTCGAAAGCTGAGACTCCAGTGGATTCAATCAGCCCAATTTTCTTCATGTGTGATAATGTTATTGATTGAAAATTGAGCTGAGTGTATTAAATTAGCCTCATGAAACTTTACAAAAACAAACTAGAGACCTTTTTAGAGGATGGATGACTTTCCACACTATATTGACAATAAGGTTTCTCAGCAGGCAACACAACACAAGTGCTCAACACAATCACACAAAATACAGAAATTCGCAAAATGCCAAAAGCTTCTGAAACCAAATCACAGCATGGATTTTTCTCTGCTGATAATTAAGGACCAAAATGCTTAAAACAAGTGAAACAGTCGAACATAAACGATGCTGACTAAGAAGAACTATCTTATCAGACAAAAAATAAGCATACATCCCCTTGATCTAAGATATTTGATCTTACTTAGATTTCAGTTTTTGCAGTGCATAGTGTTTCACAGCCAAAGCAACATGGTGGAGGCAGACACTACCTGATGGTTTTGATCATGCTGAGGCCCATCTCCACACAGCAGTGGGCGTGATCCTGTCTGGGCTCCGGTAGTCCAGACACACAGTAGTAACAGTCTCCCAGGATCTTTATTCGTAGACAGTGGTTCTCCTGCAACCAACCAATCACACGGTCATATGGCAGCAATCATTACATGCAATACATTCATTAAATCAATCTTACAGCAGAATAACATGAGTATTAAAATACATCATATGTGATGAAAAATAGAAATACAGAGAGAAATAAGTGCCACATTAAAAAGATAAACGTGTGATTTCCACATCAGGTTGGTTCTGCTCTAACTGTGAAATCCTGACGGGTCAAGCGTGACAGTCTGAAACGCTCTTCAATCTAATATCAGACAAACATGCAGCCGTACAGAGTGAATGCTGAATCAATTATTCCCTCTGTTGTTTTGAATAAAATATTTATGCCGACTGGAGTTTGTTTATTTAGCTTTGATGAGCTTCAAAAACAAGTGAAGGCAGCTGAGTCATGTGTGGGTTATAAGTGTTTTTAAAGATTTTTTTCTATAAAACTGGGAAAATGGAAAGAAAGGACTTACATGTGCGAGGCGGTCGAAACGTGCAAAGAGTTCATTCAACATTCGCACCAGCTCCTGCGCCGACAGCGTCGTGGAGAGGTTTGTGAAGCCTTTAACATCTGCGAAAAGAATGCTGAATAAAATACGGAAATGTCACTTTAATATCCAGGTCAGTTCTTTAACACCATCCAAATACTCAGAAAGATAATGCTGTTATTAAACATATAACCTGCATGTTTACGTAAAGTCTTGTTGAAGACATAAAAAGTTCCTTTCTAACCACAAATTATGTGATGTGCTGCACTGAATAATTGAAAGCTTCATCGAAATTCATAATCAAACACTACAATGCAAAAGAAAATGTTGTCTAAAAACAAGATAAAAACACTAGATCTGAGGGAAATGATCTTGCTGCATGGACAGATAATTTCACTTGACAATATTTCTAAAATTAAGATTATTGAATCTAGAAATAAGCATGTTGAACAC